>NW_015224030.1:0-926 GCF_001447785.1 Gekko japonicus | reverse complement strand
AATATATAAAAATACAGGTATTTATTTGTCAAGAATTTAAAAACGTATAGGGGCCCTATTATACCTCATAGAAAAATTATAAAATCATACACACAAGGGCCAATGGGCTTCTTTTGTTTCTGCCAGCATAGTAGGATTTAGTATTGCCCCTACCCCTGTACAGTGGCCATTCATCGTTGGGGCTAGGAGTAAGATAATACTGTTAACTTGCCATCCCATCACTCATTTGGGAGCAATGCCCATTAATCCTAGTGGGACTTTCTTTCTGGTTAAACATATATAGGATTCCTTTGTTAGTCTCTAGAAGGGCGCCATAAAATTTTTTATTTGTATTGCAGCACAGTTGGCATGATCTTTATATACCAATCAATAGCTTAAGTCATCATGAAAGAGTAGAAATTATGTTGCTATCTATAATCTTTATTTGCTAAGCCCTGCGTCAGTCACTCCATTGCTCAGCCATGTATGTTCACATAAATTGTCTAATTATGTGTAGAAAGGGAAATGTTAGAACTTGGGGCTTGTTTTTCATTAAAAGTTCATGCTGCATGAGGTACCAAAACAAAATCAGAGAAGCATGGGCTCACAAATCAGAATGAAGACTCAAACCTTGGATTTTTAGTGGCCAAAATCTAACAATGGCTTTAGGGTCATGCACGAGAGGAAGGAGTAAGCAATGCTGCTGGATGCATCCCTGTGGCCATCCATTGGGAGAAAAGCAGATGTTGTGGGTGGGGCTGCTTGAAGCCCATTTGAGATAGGAGGAAGAGGAACACAGCTTCTTTAGGCTGCATGCATGGCACAAGATAGATGAGTCTGTTGGTTATATCTGTCAGGATGGCTGTGGCTCAGTGGCAGGGCATAGGATTTACATGTAGAAGTCTCCAGGTTCAACCCTATTTATTTATTTAATCCAATTTATATCC
>NW_015224029.1:0-926 GCF_001447785.1 Gekko japonicus | reverse complement strand
CCAGCAGTGGCCTCAGAACAGTGTTTTGTGTTGTGCAGAGTCTGGCCCATAAAGAGTAAAGAGGAAAAGTGTCGAACATTGGTGTGAAGAGGCACAGATTGGAGTTGGGGAAATAAGACAGCATTATTTTAAAAAATTAGTATATTTGGGAAAGTGTTCCTCTAGCTACCTGTTTTAGGTTCTTGCTTTCCCATTTCCTTTGGGTGTGGAAGTTCCGTGTGCACATCTCTGATCCACTGAGATGGGTTTCAGGAAAAGCAAGCAAGCACATAAATGTCCCCAACAATGCGGTGGAGTAAATGGAAACCCTGGGTGGCGAGAAGAGAATTGAGCGGCTGTCTGCAGAGATTTTACTCAGCAGCAGTCAGTGTAAATTTCACCTTCCCTCCCCCCCTTTCTCTTTTTTTAAACCCCCAGTTCCCTGTAAGGATAATCTGCTGCCGGCTGTTTGTTCAATAGGTGCTTTGCAGAATAGGTTCTGTTTGTGAGGAGGCAACAAGAGAGGACTCAGGGAAAGGCCCCGGCAGCCATTCTGCCCTGTGTGTTGCTAATTGTAATGCAGGCTACATACACAAGCGAGCGAAAGCAGCACTTTGTTTTCTTACCTCCACTTCCTTTCTCTCAGGCAGTACATCAGCTAGTTGGCTAGCAGTCTGCAAACCCACTCCTAGTATCCTGTCCATTACAAGATTGTCCGAAAGCTGGGGATTGAGCCTGATAATCTTGCAGTACAAACTGCCCGATGACATATTTAAGACACTTTGGAGGTCGAATGCCGTTTTTAACTCGGACGGGATAACCCCATCCCTTCATAAGTAGATTTTCCTCCATGTTCTGCATTCATCTGTCCTTTTAGACTCCAGTAGGATTGTGACAGCTTGCCTGACCAAAAGGCCGGGTGCTGCTTTCCTCACCTTTCAAGCACT
>NW_015224028.1:0-926 GCF_001447785.1 Gekko japonicus | reverse complement strand
CTGTGACTTGATGGTAAAAAAACAACAACTAATGGTGTTAATATATTTCTGATGAGCTTCAGCACAAATGGAAGGTCTTGTTGGAAAGCACAAGAATTTGGATGTAGCCACGGATCAGCCTCCCACATGAGGTTTAAAGGAAGCACCCTGACTCTCCTGTGTGTGGTAATGGAGACAGTTTCCTCCATACAGTACATTTTCAGTCAGGAGAAGAAACTGGAAAAGTAGCTGTCTCCTATATCTCTCACTAGAGTCTTTGACAAGCACAGAGCCTTTTCACAACAGGAACTAGGAGCATGAGCGGGGGGGGGAGAGAGCTCCTTCTTAGAAATATGTTTTGAAGGGGGAGTCATTTCAAGGAATACTTAAGGAGTCCACTAAGGGGTTCCTTGGTGGTCTCACATGTAAGTACCAACCCTGCTAAGATATAATGAGATTAGGCTATACTATACCATTCCACATACCAGCAATACTATTCTAGGGTCTAATAACATCAGCTGTGCCATCTTGGACTCATCCAGTTGCTCACTGTCCTGTGCAGTACCTGCCGTCATGTGTCATCAGTGCCCTTCTCCTGGCTTTATAGAAGAGGTTCACAGAGCAGTATCTGCCATCCTGTGTCATTAGTGCCCCTTCTGCTCTCTTCACAGGACAAACCGGTTCACAACGCAAAACAGACCCTAAACTGTCATTTAAGAAGGCATTATTCAGAAACCTCCCAGGATACATTTCGCTCTCCCAGGATATATTTCAAGGAGTACAATATCATTTCCTGGATGCATGAGAAGTGGATGAAGTAGGATTCACACACACTCCCAAATAAAACTTGGGTTTTCATATATGAAACAGAAACCCTTCAGAGCAGTGTTATATGTGTGATATCCCCATTCAGAGAAGGAACTTTCTGTGTGAGAGATCTCTGTGTA
>NW_015224027.1:0-926 GCF_001447785.1 Gekko japonicus | reverse complement strand
GATCATTTTTTTGACTAAATGTGCTGTGATTAATGACCGATTAATGGTCCGGGGCTTCTCTTTCTTTAAGGAAAGGCCTTTGTTTCCATACAGCATGACCAGATTATGCAGAATTATGTCTGATCCTGCCCTTTCTGGACTGGCTCTTAACCTTTGTTTTGGAGAGAGGCCAAAGATTGTTTTCAGAGCCTCATGAGACCAGCAGAGGAAAGCTGCCCTCAGCAAGAAGAAGCAATGGGAAAGAGACAGGGCAACGAAACGGAGGCTTGGCAGCAACTGGCCCCGGTTAACAACCTTTGCATTCGTATTTTTTAAAAACCATCTGATGTTTCCACAAAAAAAAATATTTTTTCAGAGTTCCATGTAGGCTGTATTAAGCTAATCCTTGTACCGGGGAATGTGCGACAGTGGTTAGCTCTCTCCTTTCCAGGAATATCTGAAACTGGGAAATTATCCCAAGCTGCTGAAACATACTCCTGGCCACCCACGCAATCTGCTTTTCAAGCAGCGCGGCTGGCTCTGGAAAGAATCCCAAATGACAGGCTTTCTCCTTCCAAGGGAGTTACAATCCCATGCAGGACGGGCTGGAAACCTAAGGCTGATTCGGCTCCGCCTCCAGGCAACAGCCAACTTGCTTCTTATCTGGATAAAGTTTCACTGTGTCGGCCCACATCCAGCCCTTCCATCTCTGAACATCGATGAAAGGTTTCACACGCCTACTTGGAATTAGATGGGAAGGAGAGATAAACGTGGGTGTGTCATCAGCCGGTTGAAGATTCTCTACTCCAGATCTCTAGATAACATCTCTCAGCAGTTTCGTGTAGACGTTGAATAACATAGGAAACGAGATGGACCCTTGTTGAACTTCCTAGGCGCCAGGCCAGGGGGTAGACCAGTAGCCCCTGAGAGCCAGTTTGGTGTAGTGG
>NW_015224026.1:0-926 GCF_001447785.1 Gekko japonicus | reverse complement strand
CTGCTTGAGACCCTTTCCTGGAAATGCTGAAGAATGAGCTTGTGACCTTATGAGTACAAAAGCTGAAGCCTTCAACCCTTTCCTCTGCTCCTATTATATAAAACCCCGAATTTTGCTGCTATTCTGAAATATTAAGGCAGTTTCATGCTTATTTGTAATAACGCTAATGCTTCCAGACCTCCTGAAGGAGTGCTGTAGTATGCTGGGAAGGGAATCAGAGACAAGGCCCGGGGAGCCCTCCAAAACAAAGCAAATAAGAACCCTGCAGGACAGACGTCTTGAATGAGCTCATTTCCTAATTAATTCTTTATTCTTGAGAGCAAGACCAGGCCTGCAGGTCAGTCACTGAAGAGGGCATACTTCCTTCTTCATCAAAGCAAAATACACATTTTGACTTTCCATGGAATTTGTCTCTGCCATGTTCAGTATGAGTATGGCTAGCATATGGATGTGTGCGCGTGTTACACTGCCCCCCCAACATACAAGTTACTCATTCTTTCCTTTCATTGGAGGGAACTGAACATGAACAGGGGGCAAGTCGGCATCATCCTCTTCATTGTCACAGACAATTTGGAACACCAACAGCCGGCAGTCCTTGGACACTGTCTCTGCAGTAGCACAAACCAGTTCTGTCAGTCTGGAAAAAGTGAAAGCAAAGGTGCTGGAGGGACTGAGGAGCCTTGGTAGCAGGGATGGGCCCCTGCCTGGGCTGTACTGGAATGTACAATACTTTGTTCACCAGTGTGTGTTCAGGGTCTTGCAACAGCCTCTGAACTACACCTTATTATCTCTCTGTCCAGTGGTTACAAACACAGTGGGGCAATCAGCTGACATTGTTTCCCAAGCATTCCTGTTCACAAGGCCCCTTTCATGCACATGCCACAGACACTGCTACCTATTCTGGCAGTTACTCAGCCCCCCCCCCC
>NW_015224025.1:0-927 GCF_001447785.1 Gekko japonicus | reverse complement strand
ACACTGACTCGGCTTAGAGGGAACCCTGGCCAGAGGTAGCACGGCCCCAGCAGGTGACAGGCATCCCTTGCCTCGGGCAACCCAATGCCTTGAACTGGTCCCGGCTGTCTCTGACTGCAAGGACAGCTCCCCTCCCCATTCTCCTTCCGAGAGGGCACTCGAAATGCAAACGAGCTCACCGATTCATGCCCTGCCCGTGCACAAAGCAGCATGTTTGAATGAGGCCGGAGGGCCTTGCACCACGTCAGAGACAATGTTGTGGTGACTTTTGGAGCCTTTCCACACAGGTTAGCTAAATAGCCCGCCAGCCACTGCGTATCCACATGCGGGAACCCTCCAGGAACTTTCTCGCACCAATGGCTGGCATTGCCAAAGCTTGCTTTTGTGCCACCCACGCAGAGTTCCTTTGCCTGCCTGAGGAAGCAGCGACGCACAATCAGCAGCCAGAGAGCTGAACTTTGATCCGAGAGAGCTGGACTCAAACCTCAGCTCTGAAGCTCCGTGGGGTGACAATGGGTCACTCTATCACCCGCTTTCAGCTGAGCCCCATCCTCAGCAGACAGATAAATAAGCCACTATCGCCGGGCCCCGTTTCTGTCCAGCACACCTTTATCTCCACCCTCTTCCAAGGAGCACCGAGCAGCACAGAAGTTTCTCTCTGCCCCCATCTGAGCCTCACAACAACCTTGTGAAGTAGGTTGAAATGAGAGACAGAAACCGGCCCAAGGTCACCAGGCAAGCTTCTGGGCAGGGGAGAAATTCAAACCTGGCTCTTCCAGACACTCTAAGCATCAACCCACACTGGTTGGCAGGCATCAGCCGTGCTGATTTAATCTCCCCCTGGCACCCCAGAAACCTGCCCCTGGAAGCCCTCTGTTCCTACAGGAACGCAAGCCTTCCTTCCCCAATCAATCACAGACAGAACAC
>NW_015224024.1:0-927 GCF_001447785.1 Gekko japonicus | reverse complement strand
ACTGAAAATTATACCCTCCCCCCAACATGCAGCAGTATAATACATTACTCATTTTTGCTGCAAAGGTTAGAGCAGGCCTCAGTACAACTAGTACAGCAGAGCTTAAAAAGGCATGGAATGAAACTGAAGCGAGTATTTGCACTGAACTGACACAGCCACAAGATCCTGGGGTTTCTTTAACAGCTCCAGAGAATCTCCCCCCAGGCAATTCTATTCTCCCAGTTCTATTCATCGACATGCTGCAAGGCTACAGAATGGGAATCTTGCTTGCTGTGGCATGAAGAAGAGAAAAACAAGCGGGAGTTGTCATCCTGCTCTAGAGCCATTGAAGGAGCAAGCACATTTCTAGATTACAGTCATGGTAAAATGCAGTCCTCAGTCCTCAAGGGACAGAGGAATCGGAAAGAGATGTCTTGAGAAATGTCAGATTTCACCATTTCTTGGGTTTGTCATATAAAGCAAGTTTCTAGTTCTCTTGGTTACCAGGATATGTACCTTTTTCAAAAGCCTCAGAGTAACTAGGCAGGAAATCATGTAGGTGACAGAATTCGAGGAATGTGTTGCCATAGCTCATACCAATAGCCGTTCCTTTGTATAAATCATGTTAGGGGAGGGGAAGGGAGGGCAAAATATCTAAATGAGTTCATTATAATGCCTGGGGTTCAAATATCAACAATGCCACACAGCTTAACTGCCACTATAAAACTGTTATTAGACAGTTCAGAAAGGAATTGCAACATCACGTGTTGACTCCCAAAATTTTTAAATCTAGTGTTGTTGTTTTTTTAAAAAACCTAGCTTATAATAAGGTCGTATCCTCCTTTCCTGCCTTGGCTACCTGGATATCCTAGCATGTAGGTGTACAAACTTATTTTG
The DNA here is from genome assembly GCF_001447785.1 of Gekko japonicus. Classification (NCBI taxonomy): domain Eukaryota; kingdom Metazoa; phylum Chordata; class Lepidosauria; order Squamata; family Gekkonidae; genus Gekko; species Gekko japonicus. The sequence continues at coordinate 51 of NW_015224024.1, read as the reverse complement.
CTAACCATGCCCCATTTCTTTTGTAAAAAGGTAAAGGTTCCATTGCTCGAA
>NW_015224023.1:0-926 GCF_001447785.1 Gekko japonicus | reverse complement strand
ATGAGTGTATTAAGCACGCAAACAAAACTGTGTTCTAAGAATCTGTCTACTGTGTCCTGGGATACGTTTTATAATGTTGGAAATCGCTTCTTAGAGTATGTGGGCGGGTTTGGTCTTTTCTTTTTCTTCTTTCATCTTTCAACAGAAGACAGAGCACTTTGAAAAAGTGTCTTGAGTTTAAAGTCATTATCGTCCAAGCTTTATTTGAAATCTGGCTCTACAGAAATGAAGACGTGGCTTGAGAAACGTGCTATGCTGCTTTCTCCCAGTGTGTAGGCTTAAGAGAAGGATGCAGTTTCTCACGTTGTTACCGATGAGAAAACTCATTTAATCGGGTTGTATTGTTTGCACAAGGGGAAGCGGAGGCCCAAACAGGCCTGTCTGTGCTAGTCACGGTACTCTGTTCACGTCGGCCAACAAGCGGGCTTTGAAATATGCTGATATTGCACACATCTAGTATATATTGTACAGGTGTATAGTTAGAGGAACGCTTGGTTTTAAAATATCTTTGGCTGGAAGGTGACTGGCACAGCGCTTTCAACAGGTGTACCGATTCTGTAGCGTGTGTGTAAACCTGGCTCAGGGACACAACAGTGCGTATTGTACTAAAGCGCATACGTTTACTGATCACACAGGTTAATCTGTTCAGGCTAGCTGCCACGTAAACAAAACCAGTCAGTGGGTATATAATCATTTTCACCTCAGTGGCACCGCTGAATCCTTTGTCTGAACGTCAACGCTACACTTCAGCAAGGCACATTAACTGGCAGGGCACCTGCGGGGTTAACGCACAGATCTGTTTACAAGAGCTTTTGCACTTTGACAGCAGCGGGGTATTATAAAGGGGGTCCCCTTTACAGACTAGATGTCAAATCAAGTAGCCCTGCTGCAGGACTCTCGCTTTACAAATGAAGGGATCCCTTAAA
>NW_015224022.1:0-927 GCF_001447785.1 Gekko japonicus | reverse complement strand
TCTGAGATCTGACAAAATTGGGCTAGCCTCTAAGCCAGCCATCTAAGTCGGGGCTGCCTCTAGCATGCATCCATATAAATGCATGGGCATCAATGCTGAAGCATCATGTGGTGCATAGGCTACCCTTTCACGCCCAACAGCTCTCATGTTTCTTTCCCACAATCACCTCTGTGTCTTTCAAGTCAACAGAGCACAGCCATTGCAGAGTAAATGGGTACTGTAGGTGAACAGCAGTCTTGGGGAATGTGCAGCAGCCACTGGACTATGAGCCCCGGTATAAGGAGGCGGGTGTCACATGCATGTCTCGACTTCCACCTGTGAAATGCTGGAGGGTACAAAAACTGGGTTCTTCCAAGCCACCAATATTGGAGCCTGACAGAACCAGTCAACTCCACATTCTTCCACGTCCCACTCTTGACCTAGGAGATTCTGGCCTGGCTCCACCCATGGCCCATCAGATCCCTCCATGTTCTGCCCCTAACCTGATTCGGGCTTTGGCCCCTCTTGTTTCCAGTCGAAGGCTGCCAGCCCAAGTCCCACAGCAAAGTCAACACGAGAGGCACCAGGACAGTCTCAGGCATATTACACAGATGGCCTCCAGCCTCCGGGGCCTACCTGTGCCATTCCTTCTCTACTTCTGGTTTGAGGGATCTTGTTTTGTTTGTTTGGGCTTGATCTGGCCCCAAGCCTGCTTTTCACACTCTCGGCAATGACTGTTTTGCAAAGCACACCTTCGAAAGGTGACAGCAGCAGCCAACTTTTTCTTCGCACTCTATGGTTTGTGGTTCCAAGGTGACAAAACACCAGGATGTGGATCACAAAGGCACTGCCACATGTTAAGCTGCCTGCAAGATCGGGAGTGGCAGCTGAAGTTTGGACCATGGAAAGGTGTTATTACCCGACCAACCTCGACATACGTGGGTTAGG
>NW_015224021.1:0-927 GCF_001447785.1 Gekko japonicus | reverse complement strand
CACCATCAGGAAAGATCTATGATCAGGTTCTTTCTTAACTTTAAATGCCCACATTACCTGAGGTTCTCCTGGACTCGTATTAATTCACTCTTGGTAATCTGACCTACATATTCTCTCTTGTCTATCCATAAACCATCTCCACAGTATTCCTCATTTTTAGCTTTGCCATTATTTTCAAAATTAATCCTGAGGGAAACTTCCTTTAACTTTTTATCCTTTCAGTCACCTGGATATCAGCTTGCCCTCACCTGCAAGGTACTCTCTGACCTTTGAATTCATAGTCAGTTCACAGTTTCCCTAGCATCCTAATGTTGATTTCTGCCAGTCCTTCTCAGGACATGTGTATTTCTTGTCCCCTGACCCCATGCCTTTTTATTCCCAAAATTCTATCAAGAACCTATTGGAACTACAGTAGAGCCATTCCTTTTTTAGCTGCTTTTATTCTTGAAGGTGTAAAAGTGCTTTTGATATTTATTTAGGCAAGTCTCTTGGCCTTGCCCTAGGCACTGGCTGATTGCCTAAGGGCCTTTCTCTTTGAAGGTTCTGCCTCAAACTCGATGCTTAGGTGTTTTCTTTAACTAGAATGCCTTGATGTTTATCCTTTTTAAAAAAAACAAAAAACCTGACCTCTGACTTAGAACTGAAAGGTGAATGTTCGTCAGTGTTTCTTTCCCTTCGTAGTCTGTGCTCTTTCATGTTCCTCTTATACTGAATAACAAGGATGAACCTGCATGGCAATTCTTTGTTCCTCATTGCTGTTTTCATAACTTCTAGTTGGGTGATGGAGGAAAGGTAGCATGATATAGTCCTGTCTTGTCAGATGTCAGAAGTAAGCAGTGTTGGTGTTTGGATGGAAGACCATCAAGAAAGACACTTCAGAGGAAGGACTGGCAAACTGCTGTTAGCCAAATTGCCTTAATTATTAAT
>NW_015224020.1:0-927 GCF_001447785.1 Gekko japonicus | reverse complement strand
TGCCTGGGCTACCCAGGTCAGGGCAAGTCCCACTGATTTCAATGGGAACTAAGCATGTGCTTCACCATTTTCCACTGGGAGTTGAAGCCATTTGTCATTCTCTGTGCAAGACAATTACAAATGCCGGATGTTCTATATTTCACACCAAGGTACAGGATCAAAAATAGTCACCTACAAGACTGAAATGCAGAATGCTTTTGCCAGAGAAACCATCATTATATTTTGTCAGATCATTAGAGCTGATAAAGGCAGTTTAATGATACCCACCATGAAATTTGCAGACCAGAGGGCTCTGTTTGGTTTGGACCCAGCAATAAATGAAAATCTAGCTGCTGCATAATCACTCAAATGGTTCCATAAGGTAATTTATAACTAGCAGATTCATTTGGCCAGGTTGACTGAAGATATTAAAGCTGCAATGATAGGTGGTGCTCTTTTTCATTCTTGATTTGGCAAGTATAAGGCCAATTACTGCTGGCGCCTCTGGCGTACTGAAAAATGTCTATTGCAAGAGCAAAAAACCCCATCATAGAGCTGTGAAAAGCTTTCAGTCTCGCTCAGAGGAACACTCAGTATGTAGTTATCTGTAATACTCCATAAGAATTCCCACACTGCATCAGTGTCTGGATTATTGCAAATCTACACATAATTTTTTGCATTGAATGTGAAACTAATCTACATAATCTTCATTACACATAAGGGCATGGCAGAGGTGCAAAAGAGCCATGCAGCCTACACTGCAGGCCAATGCAACTTCTGTTGCAATAACAGGGCTTGTGATTGCACTGTCAGGAGCGGTATCAGTGCTGAATTCAAAACCACATAATTCCTCATTATATGCTTCTAAAAATAATCTCCATTGTGCTAGTTGGTAACCAGTGTTCCCTCTAAACTGTGCACTTGAGCAGCTGCTCATTAACACAGGAA
>NW_015224019.1:0-927 GCF_001447785.1 Gekko japonicus | reverse complement strand
GCAACCATGGTGAATTACAATAATTATTTTTTAAAAATCAAAATTGGTAATACAAAACAATAAAAGATGCAATATAGACGAAACAAGTAGTCTTCTTAAAACAATACAATACCAATGAAAGAGCAGTGCCAAATTCAGTCAAGGAGCATTTATAGTTGGAGAGCTGGGATGGCTGCTAGTGGACTTTTCACCACATTGTCCAAGTTCTGCCAGCTATATTCATGATTGTCAGCTTTCCCTGTCATATTTTCCTTTAGATGGGAAAAGCCCTCTTGGCAGGTGCAGCTTTCCCCCACCCAAGTGCACTTTGACATGACGAGCTGAAACTGACATGATAATATTAAGGGGGTACAAAGTTTCAAATGTAGCTTTTTACACATTTTAGTTATCATTCTTGTGGACTCATTTTTTCCAGTGTGCACAGTATGCATATTTATGCATATTTATGCCAGTGCAGTTAACTTAATATGGATGTGTGGACCTTTCACCCTTCTATGTATTTAATATATTGGCACAATCAAACAAGAGCATATTTGAATGTGCAATTGACCTTTTTAATCTCCTGTGACAATGACTAATTTTGCCAGCTCTTTGTTTCCAGATTACTTAATTTGATGCTCTACTGCTGTTGGAACCAGCCATGTGGTCTAGTACCAGCTGTTCCTTCTAAGAATGAAATTAAGTCTTGCAGTTTTAAACAAACACTCAGGAGTATTTCATTTAGCATCCTGGTTATTATTCAGTGTCATAATTAGCTGCAGGTATGTAATATTTTTGTGCATGTCAGGTTCAGGGAACACAGCTCTTCCCAGTACAGTTGCAAGAGTTATATACTGGTTAAAGCTGTTTGGTAAGCGAAAAAGGGCTGTTCTCCCTCTTCCATGCTGAAATTACTAGCTGATGTCCGATTCCCCATGCATTCGAATA
>NW_015224018.1:0-927 GCF_001447785.1 Gekko japonicus | reverse complement strand
TTTTTTTGTTTAGGATCTGAGACATTATTAGAACCCGAGCCACTTGGGATGCAGAGTTGCTTACAGAGAAACAGGGAAAATATATAATTTGGACAAACAAAGAAAAACAAGCAAATGGCGCTCACTTCATCATACAGGCGAGCCTTCCAAACTGGGCACATTCGTCTTCCAAACCAGGTAATTATGAACTTCAGCAACATCTCTTTTGGGAATCCCAGCGAGGGTGGGAAAAAAAACACCCTGCGGTGGACAAAACTGATGAGATCCAGGACCAAAGTTACCTTGAAAATGCACTTATAGCAATTTTTCAGTGTGAATTTGGAGGGTCTCTGTTAACTTCTGAGGAATGTGGCGGATAGTATAAGCCTTTTGAGAAATCCACTGGCATCTCTCAAGGGGGTGCCATGCACCTCTCCTTCTAAGTCCCTTTCTAAAACCGGCACCCATATTCGAGTGTCCTTCACTCTTGCCCTTACAAAGCCTGACTCACTATCCCTGCTGTCGGATACTTCGCCGGAGGAGCCCACAAGGGGATTATTCCATTTTGGAGGAGTGTCGTCGGAGCAGTGGAGCCAGCGAGACGCTTGGCTTGATTATTTCAATCTGCTGCTCATTGTTGTCCTCGTTTTCTATCAGGCTCACGCACAATACGAGCAGACTCCGAGGCTCCATTGACCGAGAATTCGGGGAACTGGTGCATAAGGAGATTCGGAGGTGCAGAAATGTTGGGTTTTTTTTAACCTTATAACATGGCATTTCTATAACGCACCAGTCGGTTGTGCGAGCGATATTACGGCCCTTATTTAATTCAGCCTCTCAACCAGGAGCAGAGCAGGAGCCCTTGCAGAGCCAAAAGCATCCCTCGGTCTGCTTTTCACCCTTCTGTCTGGTGCCGACTTTACAGATAGAGCTGAAATGAAGGCCCCC
>NW_015224017.1:0-928 GCF_001447785.1 Gekko japonicus | reverse complement strand
AATGGCAGGCCCCCACCCAGCAAAACATTGGCCCCACGAGCAAAAAGTTGTTAGCTACAGGGCTGGTCCAGCCCAACTGCCTTCACTGGCACAAAGCAGTCAGCCCGCCAGCCTGCAGACAGATGTTTGGCCATGCAGTCCTGAGCCATACACGGAGGCCTCAGCGTGGATACTGAGTCCCCCGGGACTCAAACCCTAGAGGACCTCCTCAGCAGCAAGCCCCAAGAGCAGCTCTGAGATCCCTGCTGGAAAGGAGATGAAGACTAGACAGGAGGCCCAGGGGTTTTTGTTTCCTAGTGAGACAGAAGAGATGATAAGTATCTGCCTTATACTGGGTCAGACCCTTGTTCCATCAAAGTATTGTCTACTCAGACTGGCAGCTGCTCTCCTGGGTCTCAGGCAGAGGTCTTTCACATCACCTACTGCCAACTCCTTATTGGAGATGCCAGGGCTTGGGGATTGCCTCAAGTAACAGCATGGGGGATTCATTCCAGTGTCGGTTAGTGTGAACCGGATCGGGGCTTGAAGGTTCGAGCCCCCCTCTTTGCTTTGAATCATGGCTGCACTTAGTTTACCCTTTTATTGGCCAACGGAGACGTTGTGGTCTTCATCCTGTTTTGGCCTTGAGTCTTTTAGCCCCAACTCTCTTCCTCTGTAGCAGGGGTCTCCAACATGGGGTCCTTGGTTGCCACGGGGACTGTCAACAACTTTTTCGGGAGCCCGCCAAGTGTTTTTAGGAAGAGGGCGGGGCAAGGTCGGGCTTTTGTCCAGCAAGGCTTCTGATTGGCCAGTGGAGATTCAGTGGGCGGTGCAGATGTTTCTAAACCTTGTTTTGATAGGAGCTGCCACCACAGCACAAGGGTTTGCAGGCTCATAGCCAGGACTTTTAAAGTCAGGGGGCATATACATTTCTCAGGGGGCACTGGCT
>NW_015224016.1:0-927 GCF_001447785.1 Gekko japonicus | reverse complement strand
AGTCTGCCCAATTTCTTTTCTGTCTCATAGTAGTCAAACTTGGCAATAGACCAAGTCCTTGTTTCACACTGATGAACAATTATGCACCTCCTGTTAGAGGACCCATGGCTCAGGTGGCTTTTAAACAGAAGTATTAGACAAAATTGTAAAAGGAAAGCATATTCATAGCACCATGTTCAGAGGCAGTATGCTTTGTTACTAGGCCTAATTCAAAGTCTTTAGTAAGCAGAGCAACTATATTAAATTAATATCTCCTGGCAAAACCTCCTGGCTTACCCTTACCCCTGAGTTACCTCCAGGTTCTTCGAACCTCCTCTTCTCCTATCTCAACAACAGCAAAAAACAGAAGTAGGACACACAATGTCCCCAGCATGGATACTTCATCCAGGGTTGCCAGGCGACCCCTGAGCCCTGCTACCACTCGGTAGGCAACAGGGGGAGGAAAGAAAGAAAAAAACCTTTCATGCTGACAGTGAGATATCACTTCTGAGGCGAACCTGGAAGTGACGTTACGCTGCTCTAGGATTCAGTGGAAACTTAATGGTAAAACAATAGAGTTTTCACTGACTCCTAGAGTGGCTTGATGTCATATCCGTGTTAGCCCCAGAAGTGATGCCAAATCCTGGCCCCCGATCTCCTGCCAGGTGCTAGCCACTGAATGTAATGAACTGTGGGCATAGAGTGATGGCTTATATGTACCATAACACTTTCTGCTGCATTGTGGTCCAAAGCCAACACTGAGCAGGCCATGCAGTTTCTTCGCAGAGATGTTGGAGTCCATACCTATTGGGTCTGCTACCAACCATGAGAAATAGCTTTGGAGTTCAGGACAAAGCGTGGATGCAGAATGTGGGGATCAACACAGAGACAGAAAAACTAGAATAACAAAATCCTCTGGTTTCTAGTTTGACCTGGGAAACCCATCCA
>NW_015224015.1:0-927 GCF_001447785.1 Gekko japonicus | reverse complement strand
GTTGAGTCCCAAAATGTTGACTTTGACTTTATCTTTCAGTCTCTGTTTTACCACTTTGCAAGAACTCAGATATAGTTCAGTGTCTTAGGATGCAGCAGCTTGCAGCTCCATTTCTAAAAAAGGATTTATTTGCAATACTTAAAAAACTAAGGCATTTATCTTCTTAAATTTCATCACTATATTGAACCATAGTAATTTATGTGCTAAGTTATACATGATACACTTCATGTTCTTAGCATAGTACGGTAGGTTTGACAAGAAAATCAGCATTGCATATATTTGAACTGTTCTGAAAATTTCAGTTTCTTCAAGAGATAAATGCCCCCCTCCAAAGTTTGCACACTTTTTGTACACTCATACCAGGAATTTCAAGGACAGTATTTCAAGGACAGTACTTTTGCTCTAAGGAAAAGAACAAAATATAGTAATATAAACTAACTGCAGACATCCATGGCCAACTGCTGATTGTACTCAGGAAGAGAAGGGAATATCTAAGGGGCCTAAATGAAACTGTATCAGTATCCATGATGATGGTTTCCAGTCTTTGATTCCAGACTCTGGTGGCTTGGAAGAAGTGCTTTTTGGGTTTTTATGCATTAAGATTCCCTTAACAAGGCATATGTTTCTGAATACGGAACCAAAATGTCATGGTACCACTAAAATGTAGAAAATTGGTCACAATTTCTGAAGCTATTTGCCCATTCCCAAATACTCTGAAATTTATGAAGCTTTATTTTTCTTGTTACGGCAGTCAGTTAACAGGAGTACTTTATCCAAATGAGTTTGCCATCTTTCAAGTCTTGGTTGCAATGGTCTGGGTTATTGGCATCATAGTGTAAAGCTGCTGAAAGTCCCAACAGACAGCGAGAAGGTGGTCATTTCAGAATGATATGGTAGCCATCATTACTTTCAGCTGTAGAAGAAGGT
>NW_015224014.1:0-927 GCF_001447785.1 Gekko japonicus | reverse complement strand
GGAGGGAGGCGGGGAGAGCTAGGAGGGCGCCCAGGGAAGGGGAAGGAGGGAGCCCTACACAAATGAAGAAGAAGAAGAGGAGACGGCGGCGGCGGCGGGGGGTGGGGGAAGAGAGCCAGAGGGGTCCCTGCAAAAGAAAAGGGCGAGGGTAGAAAGAGGGGTTCGCTATGGAGAAAAGGAAAGGAGGGGGAGGATATTTCCAGGCGGACCAGGGCCACCACCGTTCCCTCCGCCGACTCACCATCTCTGCAGCTGCAGCCTCTGCCCAGACCCCCCAGAGAGGAAAAAGCGGTCGACCCCCCAATATCCCAACATGCACCGCAACCTCAGGACGGCCCAACCCGGTTTCACTGGAAGCGTCGGGCGGCGCGTGCGCACAGGAAGAAGTCGTGGGATTCCGTGTTTGTTGGTTGGTCAATTGGGAGAAGGACCATAGACAGCCAAAGGAAACACGGAAGGAACCATAGAGGAGGAGGCCTCGACGAACAGAACGGTCGCCTCCCGCCCCTACTCCCGCCATCTTGGAAAGGGCGTGCTCGAGTTCAGCCATCATTAGAAGGTCAATTATTCGTCTCCCAGCGAAGGTGCATTTTAAAAATGCGGCAGCCTTCTCTCGACTCTGTGGCGGCGCCATTTGGAGAAGGTCAACGTTTGCTTTAATCGCCCTTCGCCTTGGGAGTTCAGGGATATTTTACTTTTATGCCATGGCAACGAGATAATTCGCTTACTGTCATAAAAACAATAACTCTTTTTAGGAAGATCATTTCCTTTTTACGGCTGATGGGACAAGGAGGATACCTGGCGGCCGCCACGAAGAGACCGTTAAACACCTACGTTCAATTGCGGGCCAAAGCAACGCGCCATCTTGAGAAGGGCCATTGGGAAGACACCCCATTTTGTAGCATTGTCTTTTGACGCAATTGGTTG
>NW_015224013.1:0-927 GCF_001447785.1 Gekko japonicus | reverse complement strand
CCAATTGCAATGGAGGATAAGGCTGTTGAACCTTTTATGGTTGTGTGGAAGGCAGAGTTTTAACAGGCCCGAACTTCTTTACTCATGCACACTAGTCTACAGTTCCCCGAATTCCTATGTCTCAAAATTCCTAATCACAGGAATATCATTCTCATTTCCATCTAATTATCCTATATACAATTAGACTGAAAGAGAGCTAAATTCAAGGTATTAACTGAAAGTAAAAAGCCTCACTCTCAGTATTCCATTTTTACCATCCTCCGAGATTTTAGGCCAGTCTGGACAATAAAGATCCTGACCAAATCAGCGTTGCAAGGAATTAGTGTTATTTTCAGCTGCACGTGGGTGGATTTTTTGATCACCGTGTGGGTGGCACTTTCAAGTATAAATAGTAACATCAGAGCAAGTTATCCGACTTAATAGCCGCTGTCTCTGTGTACGAGATCATAAGGCAATCAAAGAAACAAAAAACCCTATATTTCTTCCCACGACCTGGCTCTGCCAACTTTATAAACTTAAGCCAGAACGCAGCATCAGTGCCACTGTGTATCTGTGATGTGCCAGAATGCTTTCTCGACGCATGATCTTTTGAACCACAAATCAAGACGGCTCTTTAAGTCTTCCAAAGGGTGTCGTGGGTTAATAATTATAAAGAAACTTAGAGGGTCAGGTTTTAATTGGTTTAGTTGGTGCTCTTCAGATAGATTTCAATTGACGAGTCATTGAGAGCCCATTTTAATTGGTTGCAGTAAGAACTGTGGGCACTCATCATTTAGAAGGGGTTATTTTGCTCCTCGTGTGTTACTGCAGAAGGAAATAAAAAAGAAAATAAGAAATTGTTGCTTTTCCGTCTGATGAATGTAGGCTTTTTGTGTATTAAACAAAGCATTTGTCTCCGTCTTGCTCCAAAATACACATTTGCAAGGT
>NW_015224012.1:0-927 GCF_001447785.1 Gekko japonicus | reverse complement strand
TGTTACAGAGCAGGCGTTTAACTGCCTGCTAAATGGCACTGTGCAGTAAAGTCCCAAAACGAGAAAGACAGAATCTCTTAACTATGTATCTTGAATATTTAAGGAGGGCAAGACACAAAACAGCAGCTTCCTAAATATCTATCAGTGGGAACCTGTTTCATCTCAACCGGCCTGTTAAGGAACCCCCTGCATAGTGAAGAAGATTCCGGGGCATGATGGAGGGCATCAGGTTTTTTGGGTGCCAACAAGGCCCGTTGGACCTCAACATCATCTCAAGTGAAGTGAGAATGTACCTGAGAACATACCTGGTCCTTCCTTCAAGTTGCAGATTGCCAGGGAAAGTCATTAACATCAGACATATTGTCTTCCTGGGATACCTGCTTGCTTGTTCTTACCTTCCCTATAAGGTAATGTTCTGAACAGCTGCAGGGGTTCCCTGCCACTAAGTCTGAAAACTACAGCAATAAAGATTAAGGTAGACCAAGAGAATCCTCCTGACCTTTTTCTTTGTTCAACAAATCTAATGATCATGTAGGGTCCCCCACCTTGGGGACCCTATTTGCATGGAAAGGCGGCTTAGAAATAAAATAAATAAATACAATAGTAATTCTCAATGGCTGACAAGCAATAATAGCATTGGTCACCAAGGACTGCTGGGTCCCATATGGACTTTCCCATACTTTTAGGTCATCCATATATACTCAGTCATCCATAAATACTAACTTTCAGACTTACAATGCGTAGCAGCATATGACAGGGCCTTTTCAGTGGTGACATCAAGGTTATTATGAGTTATGGAATTCCTTTCCTAAAGCAGGATTGTATAACTCCCCTCGCTCAGTAAATGTTTGGTTGTTTAAGCAGTACAGGTTGTGGCACTGATAGATGGCTTTATATTAGGTTATATCTATATATCTAATAGCCAAG
>NW_015224011.1:0-927 GCF_001447785.1 Gekko japonicus | reverse complement strand
ACTTTCCTGGGAGTAAGTCCCATTGAGTAAAATGAGATATGCTTCTAAGCAGACCTACTTAAGACTGCCCTCTGAAAGCTTCAGTGCATTAAATAGGTTTGGTACTTTTTACCTTACTACCAAATGAAAGTGGAGCTATGGATCAGTAAGCAATTTTTTTTCCATTTCAAAAATATCATTTGTTTTCATTTCATTCATTATTGCAGTCATTCATTTTCATTTTCATTGGTTTGAATGGAAATACATTTGCGAATGAACAGTTTCATTTTGCATCCAGTTTTGATGAAAGGTTCAGGGAGTGCATTACTCACAAAAGAGAACCCTTTGCAGAAAAATCAAAGACATGGGAGAATGGCTTCCAGGGTCACAGGCAATTAAAAATTCTCATTTTGCAGAGCAGGCAGAGGGAGATATTTGACTTCCTTAGAAGGCAAATGGACTTCTACGGTGGGGAGTGATGTGCATTTGGTACCCTGCTTGGCATACAGAAGCAAAGTTGACCATCAGGCAGATGGTCCCTGATAAGGAAGACAACACTATAAAGTGTGTACAGGAATATATTTGGTGCCACAAGAAATTAAGAGGAACTGTTCAGTGCACAGAGGTTTGCCTTGGTGTCCTAAGGAATTCAGTCAGAGTTATAGTAAAGGGATGCATTTGACAATCCCAGTATTACTGGAAGGATATAGATCACAGGCATCCAACCTACAGCCCATGGATAAAATATAGTCTGCCTGCCCCCAGGGTGCAGCCCTCCCGAGATTTTTAACAAACAAACAAAATCCTTTGAGCTGTCAAAGTTTAATTCCATTACAATTACTGGCGCAATATGAGGAATTACTAACAAAAAGAAAATAGGTAAGAAGAAAGTCTCCAACACACTTAAATCACCTCGGAGTCACATACCAACCATGGACCCTCTCAGCC
>NW_015224010.1:0-927 GCF_001447785.1 Gekko japonicus | reverse complement strand
AATTTATAATTCTTCATCCATTTGCAGGCAATGTCCTTTTGAAATGAACAGCTGGTGACCATTGAGGTATATTAGAAGAGTGTCAACAAATTAAAAAAGCGCAATCTGGCCATGATGTCACAGGCTGAAAACGTCAAACACCTGTTTTCCAGGCATGCTCCTATAATGAATGTCTGACTCTCTTTTTTTCCAATTTCTCCTTATGACTTTTGGTATTCTCTAATTTTCTAGTTAGTTGAAGTTCTTATGTTCTTATTAGTTCTTATGTTCTTATTTATTGTTCCTCCTTTGTTTTCAAAGGCAATGGGAAACAGTGTGGCAAATTGACACTGGATAAGACAAACCTAACCCTAAAGACCTTCTAAAGTAACACTTTGACTCCAAAGTTTAGGGTTGCTCACGATAAATAGTAGGGAGAGTGACTTGGTCATTGGCAAAGTTGCCCTGGCAGGTATTGCAAATCTGCATTACAAGAGCAACTCAGAAAGGAAATGTGCATGGCCAGTTCTAGCATCTCTTATACTCAGTTAAATGCAAAAGACTTTACACATACTTTAAACGATTACTTGTACAGTTTAGGGATTTATTCCACAGCACCTCCGTCTCTTTCTCTCTCTCTCATGTTAGTCTCAGGTCAGCCCACTGCTAGGCATGTGGAATACTTATCCCAAGTGTCTTCAGAAAGCACACAAGCTCCCTAACCACTGTAGGTAGACCATGCCACAGCACAGTTGCTACATAACCTCTATGCTTAACTATCCACCCCACTTGTTCCATCATATTGTAGCAGAGCTACAGAATAATGGCATTTGAGAGATAACAGAGAATGGGGAGTGGAAAGATGAAAACAGCCTTGACTCCTCCCAAGTTCAAGGCAGGTAATCATCAAAGTTTGTCAGAGCAAACATTACCAAGTTGAGAGGTGAA
>NW_015224009.1:0-927 GCF_001447785.1 Gekko japonicus | reverse complement strand
AATATATTTATTCTGTCTGGGAGGGAAAAGAGATCTCTCTGGCTGGCAAAACGCATTACAGCAGCAGAAGCTGAGAGTCACATCAGATTGAGAAGGTCTGAAGTTTAATTTCCGCTAACTGCCTCGCTAGTTTTCAAAGTGAAGATCACCCTTGAGACCAGAGCTGGGGTTGGGGAGGGGAGGGAGGAGGGAGGAAAAGCAGAAGACTGTTAGAGGCAAGGGGGGAAAAAAGAGAGGAAGAACAAAGAAGAAACCAGCCCCTCCTTGGCCAGAAGAAAAGCAACAATAGGGGGAACAGCTCGCGAAAGGCCAGTGTGGCTCTCTCCTCTCTGCCTGGCCTGCTCAGCCAATTCAGTAGGCCTCACGCATTTCCCCTTTTTTTATGCACATTGCAGAACGGATTAATTAGCCATAGCTGATGTGACTGTGGACAACACAGCGATTATAGAGTGAAGCGTACAGCTCTTGGAACTCCGCCTGCATGAGAGAAGGCAAATGGTGGGGGGGAGCCAGAAAGGACCGGGAGACTTGCTGAGTGTAAGCTGAACAAAAAAAACCCCTTGCATGTTGCTCTTTCGTGAAGTGCGATGCCTGCCTGAACATCACACTGCCAGAAAAGAGAATACGGTGACTGAATATCTTTGCAAGTACCCCACAAAGGCCTGCGCCAAAGGTGACGCTTGTTCTGTCAGAGTCACTCTGGAAATCGGTCCTCCCCCAAGTAACCAAAGGTTGGCCAGGGTTGTAAGCGAATGCTGTGAATGGTTCTTTGACTGGGCACTTATTTACTGTGGGAGGCTTTGGGCTGCCCTGTCAGATGGCTACCAGTGATGAAAGATAAGGTCGCCAACCTCCAGGGGCTGCCTGGAGATCTACCACTATGACAGCTGGTCCCTAGATGACCCGGATCAGTTCCTCTGGAGAAAA
>NW_015224008.1:0-927 GCF_001447785.1 Gekko japonicus | reverse complement strand
ATAATTTTTCTGACTTCGTAGGCTTTGCTTTTGCTTAACACCCTCCCCTTCCTCTAATTTTATACTGCTGCAAAGGTTTGTCAGCAGCAAACAGTAAATCCCTTCCCATTGACAGGTATACCTTGTGCATGACGCGGGAAGCCGATATCCATGATAATGGCTGATATGATGGATGTTTCAAATAACATGATTATCACACAATAGCTGCAATCCTTATATGAAAAGCATAAATTGTGCGAATCCACCATTTATTCCAGAGCTATATCTCATTTAAATTGCTGAGAGACAATTTTAGACCGACGGCTTAAGTTATATATTGGGGAAAGGAGATTTCTGAATCCCTGAGTGGCTAGGTAATATGGCATGTTGTCTAAAGATCTTCAGAAGTCTTGTCAGAAAGAAAATTGAACTGTGGCCAGAGATGAAAAGATTTCCCCAGTTCTGTTCCTTTCGGGTTCCAGGAATTTTTTTTATCTCTATGGATTTCCACTCCACCTTAATTCCGGTTTAATTAAAATAATGTTTTAAAATTAATTTCAGAATTAGAATATGCTTCATTTTTCAGTTCCTTTCTTCATTTGGATCTCTTCTCTCCCCCCCATTACATATGTGATCAATTTACATATATGCATTAATGAAACATGGTGAACAAGCATCTTTAATTATGCACAGGATTATACCATGCTTCCTTCTTTGCTGTGTTTTACCAATGTATACAAATGCACATCAGGATGGAATAGCACTGTCTGATGATCAGAGTATGGGGCAGCATTTTATCAACTCACATGTGAGGTCATGATGCAGGGAATAGAGAGAATTTAAGAAGTGTTATGGTGGGAACCTGTGAGAGTGGGAAGCAGAATGAGGCTTCAGAGATACCTGTGATGGTTCACAGAATGAACAGTATGTGAGAAGCATGAGCCAATG
>NW_015224007.1:0-927 GCF_001447785.1 Gekko japonicus | reverse complement strand
CCCCACCCCTCTGTTCCCAGCCACCTCTAGTCACCTACCTTGCGTTCCTCGAGGGCAAGAACATTTGTAGGTGTTGATGAGGTCAATGCACGTTCCACCATTCTGGCAGGGCTGAGAAAGGCATTCGTTGACCTCCTCCGAGCAGTTGGCCCCATGATAGCCAGGAACGCACTGCGAGAAACAGCACAGTCACCCTTGGGCCTCTTCGCTCTGAGAGGGGCCCTTCCTACTGCTCGTGTCTGGCACATGCTGTGGGGCAGAACTGGGGGGCGGGACAAGGCCAGGGGAAGGTGTGGGCTCGTCACGAGGTCCACAAGGGGAGGTCTCCAAGGTAATTGATACACAGGGAACTCTCCCCACCTGCTGCACTGTGTTGCCTGGGAAATGGGGGAATGGGTCTCCTGACGGACCTGACCTCACACGAGCGAGCGAGCGAGCGAGAGACAGCAGGTGGATGAGAAAGGAGAACGTGACTGAGCCAAGAACAGGATATGCTCTGCCTGCCGCTGGAAATGCAGCCTCCAAACACCCCAGCGAGGAAGTGAATTCTGCATAAGGATGGGCACGGTGCAGAAGTGGTCCTTTTAATTCTGTATCATAAAACTGGGAAGGGCAGGAGCATTGTTTTAACAAATATCAGTACTCCTGATACCGTTTCAGAGATATCAGAATGATACTGCTGACATTTTATTAAAAGTAATCATGCCCTTCCCAACTCCCCCATGTGGGATTGTATACAGGGGATGGAGGGAAAGGAAAAAACAGCAGCCAGGTGATCGACCAATGGCACATCCGCCCTTCAAATTTTAGAGCCCCGTTATTTCCCACGGGGTGGATCTGGCCTCTGGAGGTGGAAGGGAGGCCAGGCCTACCCTACAGGAAACGATGGCCTTGAGGAAAAATGGCTGGCAGACGCGGCCTCCGGAA
>NW_015224006.1:0-927 GCF_001447785.1 Gekko japonicus | reverse complement strand
TTTCAAATTTCTGCAATCCTAGTCCTATCCATTGCTTACTAGATGTATCATCTTAGTGATTGCATTGATTTACACTGCGCAATCCACCTTGTGTCTCAGTGAGAAAAGGGGAGACTATAAAAACATGAATAAATAGACCAGCCTTTCCCTCATTTTTAACAGCAGGGGGGCAGGGCCCCAAATGCCCCACTGGAGCTGCAAGCTTGCTGCTCAGGACGTGGACTGCTCCACGGGGGGAGGGGATTAGTTTACTCGCTTCTGGATTAGAACTGGAGGATCCTTTTTACCTCCACACTCAAATAGAGACGCATTTTCTCTTTTCGCTGACAGAACGGCAGACAGGCATTCCTCGTGTATTAATTCAACATTTGTATCTCAAAACTCTTAGTAAAATTTATTCCTGGGGCAACTTATAGAGAAAATTTTAAAAACCATCAAAAGCAGTCCACTATAAAAAATGTAAGAACATCAAACCCAACACTAAAGCCATCAATAAACCGAGCAGCAGCAACATGCAGCACTAAAGGTAATAATCAATCCCAGAGGGGTAAATACAACTATTTGGTGTGGGACAGGGCAGAAGGGCGGAGGAGGAATAATTACAAAAGATTAACTGAAGACCTAGGAAGGTTTTTAAAAATGTTTTTGCCTTGAGCATAAATTTTAAGAGAACTAAGGGTAGAAGATAATTTCATAACTGAAGGGCCACCACAAAGTTAGCTCTGTCTCTGTTGATTGCCCACCTAGCCTCTGATGGGGGGAATGCCACACCAAGCAAGGGCTCTGAAGCTGACCCAAGAAGCACCCCCCACACACACACCTTTGCAACTGCAAGACAGACCAGTTTGTATGGCTTTTCAGCATCCCACTGCAACCTTTGCCCAGGGAGTGTGGGCAGGACTACAGGACTGGGACTGCTAAATAATG
>NW_015224005.1:0-927 GCF_001447785.1 Gekko japonicus | reverse complement strand
AAAAAAAAAAGATATCCTATTCCTCAGGGAACTCTACTAACTTAAAAAAACCCAACAACAAACAATGTCCCCTCATAGCTTGTATGTTTGAATAATCAGACATTTGAGTGATCCTTTCATCTCTTCTCTGGGGTTTGTGGAGACCCTCTGAACTGGGATGACAGGATTTGGAACCTGAGTGTGGGTTCTCTTTGTATGTTATGGCCTATCATCAGTCAAATCCAGTGTGTAGGTTAATAAGGCTTAAACTTTAAAGGAACGGTGAGCACCTGATTGACAAGCCTGCAAATAATAATCCAGTGGGAAGTTTTGTGCGGGTGAACTTAAAGCGTTTGCTGAGATGGTCTAATTTTATAGCCAATTATATTCATGCAGGAAATCTCATTAGGTGAGTTAATGCCAATATCAAGGTAGCAGATTATTATTATATCTGAAATCCTATGCGATTTTGTTTTAAGAATTGGCAATTCTCTGCTTAAAGCATCCTTTTTCATTGAGATAAAGAATGTCTTTTAAAAAGCCGACAATCAGTGCAAATTAGTTGGCATAATAAGGCCAAGATGAAATAGAAATAACCTCTTTACTCTAATTATGCCACTGAAAACTATATGGCACTTTCCCCCCCTTTGCAAACCAGGCATAATTTTAATTTACATGGGCAGGACTCCAAAAAGTGACCCTGTAGTACCTTTCAATAGCAACAACATTCTACCAAATTCCAGAGCAATTCAAGCTCCTAGTATCAATGGCTTGTTGATAAGGCCATTTGTAGTAAGACTCCCCACAGTTAATTATTTGAGGAGGACAACCAGATACTCTTTCACCTGGTTTGAGTCAACTGCATGCATTTGTTTCAACCGGCAGTACAGGGGGAATGCTATGGTACTTGTCCAGTCCGGCCATATCTACCAGCCAAGAAAACTAAAA
>NW_015224004.1:0-927 GCF_001447785.1 Gekko japonicus | reverse complement strand
AAATAAATAAATAAATAAAAGACTACTTGGTAAAATTCAACAGCCATTTGGACAGTGGGTATGTAACCAGCTTCCATGTTGTGTTTAGTATGTATGGGGAGCAGAGAAAGAGAGACTGAAAAAGGTAGGAGGAGGAAAGGAAGAAAAGGAGGGATGATAAGGAGAGAGATGGAAGTACAGGTAGAGGAAGAAGGGAAAGCAGTAGGTGGCAGATGGGTGGGATAAGGGAGAGGATGCAGCAGGGAAGGAAGGAAGCAGAGAAAGGAGAGGGACTATGGGGCCTGCTAGGAAGAGGGAAAGAAGGGAAGTGGATATTGGGAGGGGGGATATAGGGGAAATGAGATTCCTCCATGAAATGTCATGCTTGAATAAGGGTGTTCTAGGACAACTAGTCACAGAGACTTCTCACCACGCCATTTTTGACAACCATGGCAAAATAACTGTGGCCTGACTTACTACCTTATGGGTGTGATGAAATGTTTATAGTAGCTTCCCGCAACCTAACCTGGGCCCCTCAGTCCACATTCTCAGCATGCCAGTTGGCTTATGAGCAAGAGAGACGACGGAGGGAAGATGGCAGAGAGAGATGAGAGAGATGGCAGAGAGGCCTGCTGCCTTCAGTTAACATTCGTGTCGTGTGCTTAAAGTTGTCTGTTTCCTATATCAGTCCCATAGCAGGCATCGTCAGATTTCTTTTTCCAAACTGATTTCAGATTCGGACGCTTCAAGAACAGCTGGAGAACGGCCCAAATACCCAGGTGGCTCGTTTGCAGCAAGAAAATTCCATCCTCAGAGACGCTTTAAACCAAGCCACAAGCCAGACAGAAAGCAAGTAAGATGGAAATAGAAATACTGTTTCAGTGCACTGGTGCACCACGTTTGTGAATGTGACTATCACTTTTAGCCTAGGCTATATGTTGCCCTGGC
>NW_015224003.1:0-927 GCF_001447785.1 Gekko japonicus | reverse complement strand
CATAGGATCAGAGTTTGAAAAACAGAAGAGAGCCATCATGTGACCCATGCAGTGATTGATTCTGGGATCACTCAGAATAAACAAACAATTGCCTAGTTCTTTGGGGGGCCCAAATGCTGCCCCTACTTCAACATTCCTGACCACAGGTATTATCCAATTAAAGAGAAGTTCCATTGATATGAAATGCATTTTAAACCCTCTCTGTATTGTAAATAAATGTGCTTAATTTTTGCTAGATTTTGCTCTTGTAAAAAGAGATCCCATCTCTAATTATGACATTATTTTTAGTAACTAAAAGATGTCACCATCTTTGTCAAAATCTTGAAACATTTATAGCAGGCTCTTTGAGTTCCATGTACAGTTTCCAGTAGAAAAGGCACTTTGTGAAGATAGTGTGAAGTTGGTTCACATTCAATGGCATTTTCACATATAGATTTATTACAGTATGGAGAGGTGAAATAATGATATTGGACAAAACTCATCAACATACCTGGATGTAAAGAATGTTGTTATTTCTCCATAAGCTTTGTTACTGTCTTGAATGTCTTCTTATTTTATTTTCAGTCTGTTATTGAAAATAACAGATTTTTTGAGCAATATGAAGTTACGTACCAAATCCTGAAAAAAGCAGCTGAGATGTATGCCAAAGCTAATGGCTCATGTAAGTAGTGATGCATTTGTTTTAACACTGACACTGTTATAAAGTGCTAGTTAGGATTCCATTTTTATTGTGCAGTGAAGCTGAACTATAGATGTTGCTAAGCAATTTGGAAAATGGCAAAATTAGAGCCCATGTGTGTGAGTTCAGGCAACATGGGCAACAAGATGAATATATTTTAGAGGGATATTGTTGCTAAGATAGTAGGCAGTCTATGTTTTTTGCCATTTATTCTCCTTATTGCATTAAAACTCATGGAAGGGAAGGGG
>NW_015224002.1:0-927 GCF_001447785.1 Gekko japonicus | reverse complement strand
CTGCGTAGCAGCCCTGGCCTTTCTTGGTGGTCCCCCATCCAGGTACTACCTGTGGCCATCCCTTCTCAATCTCCAATCTCTGGCAAGATCCAGCTGTACTGAGCTACCAAGCAGCTATCATGAATATTGCCTACTTTTAAATAGATGCCGCCCTTAACCTCCTTTTCCTTTCACAGGACAGCCAAAGAGATTTTCACTTTTGGAAACAAGGACGTCCTTTTGGGGCCTGCGGTGCTGCATTACCAGCTGCATAATTGCTCGTAGTAAATTAGCTTGCCATTCATTTCACTTAATCCCGAAAACTAGCAGTAATTTTTATCTCTGGGCACATTAGAGAGTAATTATCTAAACATGATAAAACTTTAAAGTCATTTTGGCTTCTTTTTTTCCCCAACACCCCCGGAATGAATAGCGACATCTGTCAGTAACTGAATGACAGCGATGATCATTTAGAAGCTAAATTTAATTACGGTAAGACTTTATTGCTTGCAACTTTTAGTAATCTCTCGCTTACGATGCGGAGTAGCTCTTGGGCTCCCTTCATTTCCTGCAAGTGTGTATGTACTGCTTGTCCTGATGGGGAGTCTGTAATTTTGTCTAATGTGGTCTGCCTTCGTCATTACTTCCAGTGGAAATTGATGTTAAGGGAACCTGGGCAATCCAAGCCTGCTTGTTTCCTGCCAGAGTTCTCCCCCCCCCCTTGAAAGTCAGTGATTATGGGCATGACAAAAGATATATTTCTTCCAGCTCTGAAATATTCTTTGCCCATATCTATTAAAACTTTATAATGGCTTAATTATAGTAAAAGAATTACCTCCCTGAAGACTTGATAGAGTCCGGGATGTTTGGCTCATTCATTTGCCAATACAGCTTGGGTGCTTTCCCGCTAAGATTGTAGGTAAAGTTCAGCAAGACTGTAGGATTGTA
>NW_015224001.1:0-927 GCF_001447785.1 Gekko japonicus | reverse complement strand
TTGATCAAGGCTTACTAAACCTGCATGCATTCACAAGATCTCCACTCCTGAGCCCCTTAATCCATACAGCTCTCTGTCCCCCCATGCCGATCAGATCCTTGTAGCACTGAGGGAAGTATGCCAGCCTGAGGGAGCTCTGGCTGTAGGACCGTGTGGAACACTCAGTATCCTTGCAGGTTTTGTCTCACTGGTTTTCTGGACCAGCGAAGGACAATTGTTCTTCCAGTATCCCCCTCCATGACAGTGGAAGCATCTCTTCAGTTCCCACTCCTTTTGAGCAGCAGGTTTGGAGCTCAGAGGGCCGGCGCGGGAAGAGTTGTGTTGCCCAGCCCAGCCTTCCCTCTCTGCGAACTATTTTGAGAACATCTTTCTGTCTTTTTGCCACATGGGGGCAGCAGAGCAGCAGCAAATGCAACTAAGGCTCTGGTCCTGAGACTTCACATCCTTTGCTAATGCATTTTTCTGTTCAGCAGAATGCCAAGGGAACACACCAAGCCTTTTTGTTCAGTGATGAGAGAAACAGACACACACTCCCCCCAAACCCTGTATTTACAATTTGGGTAGCAAAACCTCTCTGAAATCATTCTTATTGTCTGGTTGCAGCCTCAGACAATCAAACAATTTCCTACTCTGGGAGTCAAAGTAGACTTTAGGGGCGAGACAGAGCTAAGAATCTCCTGGCGTCTTTTTATAGAACTGAAATAATCCTTGGGAGGCTACACATTTGAGTGGAGTAGCTAGGGTGGGGAGGGGGATGCTTTACTATTTCCCTTGAGCCATTTGTTAACCCAGAATCAGTCTCTGCTTTTCCACTATAGGAATAAATTAATATAATCAGTGGACACTAGTGTCTTTTCTCCACAGTTGGAAAAGTATTGGATGGAATGGATTTTTTAAAAAGAAAAACAGCCAAAGGGGAAATAGTTC
>NW_015224000.1:0-927 GCF_001447785.1 Gekko japonicus | reverse complement strand
ATTCCATTGACTTCATTCCATTGACTTCAGTAGCTAGGCTGGCACAAGATCCCTCCTTTCCGCAAGGTCTACTGGAGCACTGAAATGATTAAAACCCACAAAGAATCCACAGTTTCAAAAATAAATCCAAGGAAATTTTTACCAAAAGACATTATTCTTGGCCAACAACTAATATATACGACAAAAAGTGGAGGTTTCAAGTTTGTTTTGAAGCTGGTTGAGCGTTAGCAACAATGAAAAGCATTTTCAGTGCTCCCCTGGCAGTATTTAAAAACAAGCGTGACACAATCCAGACCAAATAAAGCACTTTAAAGTCCTATTGATTTTGATAGGAGAGATGTCAGGCCAGGCTTAATACTCCCATTGGAATCAAGGTAAACTAAGCTTAATGTCCAGCTAGATTCTTTCTTTGGTGTTGAAATGAGATATCAAATCCACATCCAGAGCCGGAGCTATCTCTGAACTCACTAGTCACATTCCTGACGTCACTGTCTTTAATGATTATTCCAATGTAAATACTTATTCGGAGAATTTCAATTATGGTTCCATTCATTTAATTCATGTTGTAGTCAAGCTGCAACTTGAATGTATTCAAACAGGTGATTTACTGTGCACTCCTGAGCGCAGTTACACCCTTCTAAGTCAATGGGCTTCGAAGGGTGTAGCTCTTTTTAGGACTGTACTATCAAATTAGGCAAATGGAACCTTTTGATGTGGTTGAATGGACTTGGCTGGGTAGATGAGCTGCAGCCTAGATTTGTTATTCCAACCTGCTGACAGCAGAAACAGTTAAAAATTACTGTTCAAACAGAGCCATTGTACAACCTATAGAATTGCCCCAGGGCCCTCCTCCCTGCCAGGCTCCAAAGACAGGTGCCAAGGAACCCTTGGGTGAATGCCTTGGAAGGATCCCAGGTGGCTCGAGGG
>NW_015223999.1:0-927 GCF_001447785.1 Gekko japonicus | reverse complement strand
GTGGTTCTGTCACGAGCCAGTTTCAGCACCTCAGTTAGAGTGTGCATCAGAACCTAAGGAACTGAAAAAAATATACCGATTTAGATGTGAGAAATGGAAAGAAAATTCAGACTCTTTTCCAGCATATGACACCCTCCATTTAGATCATGTGAGCATCTTAAAGCTGTAATTGTTCATCCCAGAATCCAAAATCTGTAACTGGGCAGGACAAAATTTGGCTGCAACTGATCCTGGAGAAATCTGCTTTTCATATTGGATGAAACAGGAGATGAGAAGAGGTGGCATACGGCAGATGTCTTTTTTGGTGAGTGGGGAAGCTACACTAGAGAGCTAGACACTGGCCAGGCGAGGGGAGATGAGGAACAGAAGTGGGGGGAAGTGCTGGGGGACAGACATATTTCTGATGTAGAAAATGACTTTGATAACCTAGAAGATAGATTCTTTCCCATTACAAAGGATGTCAGACTGAGGAGCTGTTCTTGCAGCAGTGATTTTCATTCACAGCAAACTGGGGACTTGATAGTGCAGTCTACACAGTGCTGTTTGAAAGGAAATGTACAAAAGACCTCAAAAGGGACGTATGCGATCTGCTCCTCTGATGTTGAGAATCTTTCCCACTTTCCTACACACTAGCATCACAAGTCCGGAGTGCTTAACCGCTAACACGGAAATGCCATTTTCTCAGCACCAATCCCAATAGTTGTTGCACACCACAAGCACATTCTTAACCACTGCTGACTTTATTGGGCAGGATGTGCCCCAGTCCAATGCACAGGCATCTCTCTAAGCAGTGTATTTCAGATGTGCTTGTATAGGGCACTGAATAATAACCCCAAAACTTTGCATTGAGCCTTGGACAAGCCAGTGAACAGTTAGGGTTATTAGGATTGAGGGGTATAGCTTGTTTAAAGGTAAAGGTAAAGGTTC
>NW_015223998.1:0-927 GCF_001447785.1 Gekko japonicus | reverse complement strand
CAGCCCAGAGCAAGTAGATCTTAGAGATCCAGCAGTACCAGCTCTGAAAATCGTGTGCATCGACAAACAGTGCAACCTGTTTTTAAATCGTGGCTTATAAATCGTTGTTCTTAACTGTTTTTAAACTGTGTATCAGTGTAGTTCTATTACGATGCCGAACGGCTATGCGATCCACCCCGAGCCCGTTTGTGGGGGAGGGCAGAATATGTTTCAAAAATAAATAAAGAAGAACATTTTCATTGCTTGGAATTCCTAGCGTTAGCAAGACAGAACGTAGCACCCCGTAATCTATTTTGCAAATAATAAATAATTCGTTTGTTTTCATTATTTGGGTTGGTTTGCTCGTTTTGCCATTGAGTCGCAGCTGACGTAAGGCAACCCCGTGGGGCTGTCAAGGCAAGAGGTGCTCCGGGGTGCTTTGCCACTGCCTGCCTCTGCATGGTGACCCTGCACTTCCTGGGCGGTCCCCCATCCAAATACTAACCAGGGCCAATCCTGCTTAGCTTCCAAGTCTGATCAGATATGCCTGGGCTATCCAGGCCTGGGCACAGAAGCACATAATCGAGGGCCCAGGGAATGGAAAGGGACTGGTCACCATCTCACTTATTGGCAAATCCCATTCATTTCAGTCTGAGGCACTTCCAAGTTTAAGATTGTTGCTTAAATATCCTATGGACGAGGAGCATCCAAACTACAGCTGGAAGAATGCCACAGTTCTCTGGGCTCTGTTCGTCTAGCCCCGAGCTCCCTCCCCCTGCCCAGAGCCCCCTGCACCCCATTCCCCTCCTTTCCCAGAGCTCCTGGTGGCTGGCAGCCTTCTGCAGCAATGTCTCGGCTGTAGCACCCAGCTTTACCACCACCCCGGAGCCTCCATTCCCCCCACTGCTGAGCCAGCCCCAGCCGGCTCTTGCATTTGGGACAGCGTGA
>NW_015223997.1:0-927 GCF_001447785.1 Gekko japonicus | reverse complement strand
AGAGTCCATTTTGGCAGATGCATGAAGTGCTATTATGCGGCATTGGCAGAGACATCTACAGCCATGGCTAAAAAGACCAGGAGGGCATGGAGGGGGGAAAGAGCAATTGTATCATCACCAATGATGATGTTGATAGACGCTGACGCTCTCAACTCCTGGCCTCCAAATAAAACTTTATAATGAACCCTAACGGAGGGTTCACCTGTGACCAACGGACTCAGGGATTTTCTTGGACAAAAAAAGAAGAAGCAATGTCCCTTCGCAGATTGTCACAGTCTCGGAGAGCTTTTGATTCTGCAAATAAGCCATCCTCAGGGCCCCCAGATCATTGTCTTATCTTACACAAATGCTTCACGACATCCTCTCTGACCGCCAGAGAGTCATATTTCGTCCAGCGTCTTCTCCAGGACTCTTCCTGTTTTTTTCCCTTCAACCTGCTTTCCATCACTATTTACTTGGGGACTGTTTGCACAGAAGACATCTGGCAGAAAGAAAGGCCAAGTTTAGAACTGCAAAAAAAACCCCAACCCTCACCCTGATCACGGCTGCTGTCCAGACATTATCACGACAGGACTGGTCCGCCATGTGCCGTTGTGAATGGGTAGTTTACATTCCACCAATTAATTAGACTCAGGGCAGAATCAAACACAACGTGACATCAGAACAAAAGGGGCAGACAGCTGCACTCCAGATTTCTGAGGCAAATTAGGGAGGCCCAAAGCCCATGGAGTTCTCCCCTTCCACGCATCACCGGATATTTTTAGCCGCTACATCTTTCTGGGGTCAGCTGGTGCTTCAAAAAGTAGACATGTTACCAGTTCCACTCCAGCTTCTACTGGGGTTGTCAGCATCCAGGTGGGGCCTGAAGATCTCCAAGTACTACAACTGACCTCCAGAACTGTTCCCCTGGAGAAAATGGCTTCTTTG
>NW_015223996.1:0-927 GCF_001447785.1 Gekko japonicus | reverse complement strand
AGCACATAGCCAGGGTTGGCCTGGGAAGGGAGAGTAGCCCTGGAGGAAGCCAAGCGAAGTGGCTCCACGGATGCCAGAAGCTTGTGCTGCAGAACCAGTCGGCTCACTGGTACCAACAACAGGCACTGGGTCACTCCCTGCTTCCTCCCGCAAACCATGGCAGTATGTGAGGGTGCAACTGGTGAGCTGACCCTGATCGATGTTGTCACTAAAGGAGCTAAGCCAAGTGGTCCTGGGGCACTGAGAGAGTTGCTGGCCCTTGACTCTGCTTGACCCGGGTGGCCCACAAGGAAATGTCCCTGTAAGTGAAATGACCAATCTGCCCCTGCAATACAAAAAAGCCCCGCTAGAGTGTTGATGTTTTCAAAAGCCACTTGACTGCTTTTTGCACATCAGGTTTCCAGTTCCACTTGTGCGTTTGCAGAACAAACTCTGAAACTGCTGTTAGGGGAAAAGCACCTCAAGAACAGAACTCAGTCCAGCAAATCACTGGCACAGAGGCAACCACGAAGGCCCTCTGAGGGAGAAGCATTTCTATTTACAGAAGAGGAGACGGTGACTCCTGCCAAATCATCCCGACCCACTGCAGGCCCCCCTCCCATTTTGCCCCCTCAGTGGTCCTTCCAAGTCCCCCGAAACCCCCTTCCCAAAGAATAAATTTCAAGGGTTTTGGTGGGCTGCAGCAAGAGGGAGAAGCAGGAGTTTCCTGCTCTCCAAAGTCCACAGATGGTTGGATAAACACTGCTTGTTTGAGAGATGCTCTATGCAGGTTGGCTCCATTGGTTAGTGGTTAAGGTAAGGAAAGGCTGCAGGTAGCCATACTGGTCCAAAGCCAAGACCCAAGAACAAAAGCCCCATAATATCTTTTATTAAGACCACACAAAACAGTGTGCAAGGAACTCTAGACCAGGGGTCTCCAACCCTTTT
>NW_015223995.1:0-927 GCF_001447785.1 Gekko japonicus | reverse complement strand
TTTTCCGGGCCTTCACATCTCTAATCTGGTCATCCCTATTGGTGGCATTCTTAATAAAATATATGTTAATTCATCTTTGTCCAAAGCTTTGAATTCCCCCTGTATCCACTTAGGGTCCGCAATTCAGTTTTTATGGTTCCCTTATTTGGTGTCTTCACTGTGTTCTGCAAATACGCTTGCATTGTGAAGTCAAATTAAAGTGCATAATACCATATGCCAAACCATAGCTTGTGCAAGGGGTCATTTAGGGCCCAGGCCACAATCTGAACTCCAAAATGTACTGAAGGTAACCAGTTAAGCTGATTGGCTGGCTTCACTTTCTTTCATCCTGGCATTCAGCTTCATAAATTCATTCCCATCTCCGTGGTACAGCAGCGTCTGAAGGTGATGGTCCTAACTATGATTTTTCAATTCAAGCATTGCACCAAACCACAGTTTATAAACTGTCTGAAGTCTGAACTGAGACTTTCATTATGTCTTGCAGTATCATAATGTTCAGAGCTTTTTTTCATGGAATTGTACATGCATTTTATTAGTAGAAATCTGCCTTTTTCAGGTCCTTGAACGGTCTCGGGATGTTGTTGATGAAGTGAGCGTTTCTCTCAGGCTGTGGGACACATTTGGAGATCACCACAAAGACAGACGGTTTGCTTATGGAAGGTAAGTGGGAGTTAGCCGAACTTTGTTTGGAGGTGGTGTGAAACATAGTGGGGAAAGAATTGCAGCTTTTGAAGCGTGAAACGTGAGGTGTGAAATTGATCAAGATGCTTGTATTCCTGCCTTTAAAAAAAAACAGCCAACATCTGTCAGAAGGAATACACGCACGCGGATTTAAAGAGCTTAGAACTCTGACACGCTATACACACACACACATCCATACATGCACCTGTCAGTGGGATAAAGAGTTCGTATAGAAGTCAGTTCAGT
>NW_015223994.1:0-927 GCF_001447785.1 Gekko japonicus | reverse complement strand
AGGGAAAGGGGAAAGAAGGGGGAAAGGAAAGATAAAGAAATACATACATACATACACATACACACACACACACACACACAAAAAATCCGGTTTAACATTCTGCATGCAAATCTTCTCATTAGAGCTTCACAACTACTACATCCATCATCATTATTCTTCATTTAATCTTATTTTCTCACTACTTAAGTTTTAGCTGGTCATAAAAGGCCCTCCACGGTCCCATAAATTCTTCTTCCATTTGACCCACCTGTTATCTCTCCTGCTAGGTCTGTTAGCATTTATGTGAAGGTGAGTTGAGATACGTCTGGGAAGCAACTGAACTGGCACGCGCACACGTGCCCCTGGTCTATGCCCAGAGGGGGGGGGAACCTGTTGAAACATGGAGGCTTGGCTCCTTTCAAACCTCCCAGGGCAACATGCATTTCTTCATGCCTTCCGTTGGCACTTTCTCAGCAAACCTGTCTTTGGGTAGCAGTAAAATCGCGCCACCTTCTGCGAGCCCTTTTGATTGCTTTCCCTTACAAAGACTCTCCTTCCTCTTCCAGCTGTATGCCGAGAAGGTGGCCACGAGAGGCCTGTGCGCCATCGCCCAAGCCGAGTCCCTGCGCTACAAACTCCTGGGGGGGCTGGCGGTGCGTCGGTAAGTCGCCGGCACTCTGGCTTCACTACCACTTGGCTTGTATGTCTCTTCTGTTGTCGCTGGTCCCTGTGTGTTGCAAGCCCTCACCCTTGCAGGTGGCAGGAAGGAGGAGAAATAAACTGGACGTCTTACTGTCAGCTGGAAAGCTAAGATGCTTAGTCCTCTTAAGGCTGTTCTCTAAGTTCGTTCCGCCTCACTTCCCATACTCAAACGCAGAGAGCGTCTACGTGGCAGCCTTGACGATGGGCTCTGGATACCGCAAGCCGTTCCCCTTCTGTGATGATACG
>NW_015223993.1:0-927 GCF_001447785.1 Gekko japonicus | reverse complement strand
TCTTATCGTTTGGCCACTTGGAATAACCCCCCAGCATGCTGGCAGCTGTGCAAGCTTGGGTTTTAATATCTGTTTCGGAAAAGCCAATCTACTTTTCACAGCTCATGCTTGGTCACAGCAGTGAAACCCAGGGCCAGGGCCCATAGCTTGTGTTCTTTCTAAGAAATAAAGGCTAATTAAAACAATAAACCTTTTGTAACTATAATTGTCTTCTGTCTTGTTTATATGTTGTTGTTGTTGTTCTTGGTTTTTCAAGCAATTTCCAACCTTAGACTCCAAAGTCATGGACAGATTTCGTCTCTGCCTCTGACAATTCTATGATTGCAGATCAGCTGAAGGCTGCAACCCTGCACACACTTATTTGGGAATAAGCCCTATTAAACACACTTGGATTAACTTTGTGGTTAGGACTTTACAAATTTAATGAATGCTTGTGAGGGAGCCCCAAGCATTTGGACAAATTAAATAGCAATCACAAATATTCAAACATTTGCAATGTGCTGTCACAATACAACATACAGATGTGCTTGATTCAGCAAGGTCCTAACACAGAAAGACAACATAGGACTGGGTGTGGGGAAGGTAGAGGAATACATTCTCTCCTCCAGAAGTTCATGTGCTTTGATACCAAGCGATTTTATAAAGCAGAACAAGGAGATGGTATTCTGGCAAATAAATATTTTGAATAAGTAATAAAGTCATGTGCAGCTATAAAAGTAGCAAACAAAGTGACAGTGTGCCATAGATTTCAAGACACTCAAGGGGGGACCTCACTGTCAGGACAAGAATGTGATGGGAGCAGTGCTGACTAGGAGTCACCTAGAAGACATTGTCTGGGGTTGCAAAGCTCTCACTGAACTATCAGCAGTTCTGGGGGCTGGCCAGGAGACTACACCAACATCAAGGCCGGTGAAGCCTTCCCCCCCC
>NW_015223992.1:0-927 GCF_001447785.1 Gekko japonicus | reverse complement strand
TTTTTCCATTGTTTCTAATAGTCAAACACAGCTCAATGTTAAACAAGAGAATCAGCATCAAGCTACATGTTACATGGACAATCCCTTACTGGATCTCCCGACATATTTTTAAGTCTTAAACAACCGGGTCTCTGAAATACATCAAGGTTGCACAAACGGGAGGGGATAGACCATTGTCTCCCATACCATTTTCACAGCAGACATCAGCACACTGACCTATAATTACCCCAGCAGGTAAACAGAAGAGCATAATATGAGTGCCTGTGTTTCTTTCCAACTGAAGCAAGGAGAGGGAGATCTAATCAAGGATCTTGCACATAATGTGTATTTTGAACCTCAGATACCTTTAACATAAAATTCTTACCTATATATTTGTAGCCATCTTCCCCATCAACAATTGGCCTCACCCAGGTTGACTTAGCAGTACTTGCAGTTTTCAGCCTGAGACCACGAGGGGGATATAGCATGAAAGCCATTTCAACTGCTTGATGTTTCTTGATGCTCACTATTTTTGATTCAGTCTCTGAAAAATGCAGGAGAGGAGGGCAAGCTCTGTAAACAACAACATTCAGGCAGTGTAACATACCAATATATACACTGTCAACTGATGGTAAATATATTATTTACAATAACACCAGTTCAGTAAATGCTTTAGCAATCTACTTTAAAGTTGCCAACACTTTGAAATATTAGGCACCAGCATTATATTATCCGAGCCTGCACACAGCCAGATAATGTTCCAAATTTGTAGACACCAGTATAAAATGTAGATGATCCAGTGACCAGTGACCTAAGACTTTTCGAGCCCTGTCTGTGTGACTGTTTAGAAAAACCAAGGAGGACCTCATACAGGTGTATATGCTTATTATGAGATAGATTTTTCCTAATAGCATAAATTCATATTCCTAAGTGGAGAACCAGCAAATT
>NW_015223991.1:0-927 GCF_001447785.1 Gekko japonicus | reverse complement strand
CTCCTGCACTACACTTTCTCATGCTTCAGCCCATCTCCCTGCATTGGGTCCACTCCCCGCCCCCAAGTGCCATTTCCCACTTTTCCACCCTGCTCTAAGGTCCGCTTTGACTCCATTGCCAGATCTTGTTGCCTTTAGTTGGGTTTCAGCTCAGCCTCATTCTCTCTCTGCCAATCCTGTTCTACTTCCTTTCTCCTTTGCTCTCATTGGTCACTAGTTTATCTCCCCTTTTGGCTCCTCCCACAGCATCTCCCCTCTCTTATTCTAACCCTGTCACTTTCCCAACCTTCTTCCTTCTTGCCCAGTGCATGTGGTGTTGAACACTGGTTGTGGCCCCATCAAGTGACTACCTTCCAGACTGGTAGAATCCCTTCATAGTCTCTGTGACTTTTTAGTATTTGCTGCTCAGTCTCCCAGTGGAGAGGTTGAGCCATGCTAGATCCAGGTGGAGGAATGGACCCTTGGTGTGGCAAGCTGTGGTTCCATGGGGATCAGTATTCATGGCTCGGCAACCAGTTGAACTGCATCTGAACCCAAGGTCTGCAAAGCCAGTAGGGAGCGACCAGAATGACCTCTGCCTCCATGGCTCTCATTTTTCTGAGGACCCTTGCCAACAGAGGTGTAGAAGGAAATCCATAGAGCAGATCCAATGGCCCATCTCAAGTGAGGGTGTCCATTCCTCCTGCCCTTGCTGAAGGAAAATGGAAAAAGTACCTGGATACCTTGTTTTTTGCATGACAGGTGAAGAGGACTGGGGAAGTACGGCTAGCACTAAAACCCCTGGGGTTGAGCACCCATTCTGTAGCGTCTGGGCCTGTGGACTGCACTACAAATCTTGGGTTGAACATCCCTTCTGCAGTGTATGTGTCTTTCTGGCTGAACCAGTTTGCCATTGATGTACACTGATGAGACTGATACCAAACTGGT
>NW_015223990.1:0-927 GCF_001447785.1 Gekko japonicus | reverse complement strand
AGCTAGCTGTCCCCATACCTCTGCTACCACATGATGTCCTCCAGTAATGGCACTAGTTTCCCCTTCCCTATGAAGAAGCATTCAGTGGAAACTGGAAGCTCTCTATTGAGCATTGAACTTGACTTAGAGAGATACACAGACTGTGGAATGGTGAGTACAAACCATCACTAACATTGGTTGGTTTTGTCTTTACTATCTTTTGTTAAACTACCAGAGCAATTGTGGTAGGCTTTTCTTGCTAGAAAAACAGAAGGGGAAGAAATTTGGCTATCACATATGTTATTGCTTTGATAACGTATTTTCACGTCAGTTACTTTGAACTGGAAAGGCAGTGGATAACACAGCACTTTGCTAATTCATTTAATATCACCTACATAGAGCATTTCTTTCAGCTTGTCATTCAGCAGTTGGTGTCACTCAAAATGACTGCATTCCCCCAGACATTGTCTGTTGGACTTCTTGTAATGCCCGAGGCCTTTTATCACTGTTGGCAGCTTTGCTCTGGCTGCACAGTGAATTTCAGTATGACAATATCCTGCTATGAAAAGAGCTGAAACAATACATTAATGCTTGGTACAAACTCTAAAAGCAGTGCTGCACATTCCAAAAGGCCGTGCACTTCATAGAGATGCTGTGATTACGGTGCCTAAAACAGTGATTATGAAATCTAGACAAATCAATCTATGATGTATTTCCAGTTGCTCATATAGATTCATACTTTAATTTTATGCTAAGATTATTAACTTTGAATTATAGCTTTGTTTCTTTTCCAGATCTATACAAAACAGTTTGTGTGATGTGATAGGTAGGTACTGATTGCTATAATATGGGCTTTCAAGGGTCTGAGCTGCATCAAATATGCTATGACATATGTCCAACCCACCCTTGACCTGGGTAGCCCAGGTCAGATCACAGGAGCTAAGCAGG
>NW_015223989.1:0-927 GCF_001447785.1 Gekko japonicus | reverse complement strand
GGTGCCATCTCCTCTCCCTCGGCTCGCGCTGCCTGCAACACGTGCCACTCGCTGGACGATCCGTGGGCCTCCCTCTGGTGACGGACAGGTGGCCCCTCTTGTGGAAGCTCCTCCTCGTGTTCCGAGTTGGCGGCACTCCCCTGAGAGGGTTCCAGCTCGCTCAGCCGAGAACTTTCTTGGCTGACGTTATGGGAGGAACCAAACCTAATACTGCTGGCAGGACTACAAGAGAGCGAGAAACCGGTAAGCCAAAAGCAGTGGCACTCAAGAAGCAACGCACATGGCAGTCACAACACACACACAAGCACACAACAGGCGCAGAGAGCGAGTTCTGGCTCCACAAGGGCAAAGGCCTCAATGGGTCCCACTAGTGAAGTCAGCCCCAACTGCTACGGGTCGCTCGGTGCTGCTCCGGTTGCCTGCAGCCCTGACGCCTCGGGCCTCAAGCGGTCCATCGGAAACAGACAGCACGAGAGGGTGGGCAGCAGGCAAAGTCCTGGCCTGCAGGAAGCAGCCAAGGTCAGCAGGGAAGGCTTCAAGGGGCCTCGGAGTGGAGCCTAGGGAGACCGACACTCGAGGCAGATGGGAGGAACGGATCTTCCTCACCTACCCAGGACGGGACAGCCACAGTCCTATCTTTGCGGCACCTGCTTTACGCCCACATTTCCCAGCCCTCATTCTGGCTGTTGACGCGTTCCGCTGCAGCTGGCACTGACCCCGAATCAGTCAACATGGGCCCTTTCCCTTGGCACCGACACCAAGCACTGAGATGGAACCGTGGTGCCCGTAGCTATCCATGTACCCCAGTGCCTGCAGGACGCACCCCCCCCATCACTGGCGCCCAGCAGAGCAGGGGAAAGACACTTCAGACCTCCGATTCCAGGGCACACTGGAGACCGGGGGGGCACCACCCCCCGTGAAGCAGGG
>NW_015223988.1:0-927 GCF_001447785.1 Gekko japonicus | reverse complement strand
TTCTGTGGAACAAGAGCCGTCCTCCAGAAGAAGCAAGAAGACTCCACCCATCAGAGTAGGACTTCATCCTCTAAAATAAGTCTCCTCAGGTAACAGAAGGAAGTCACTGAGTCCAAATAATAAAGTTTTGCTTATGTTTCCTTCCTTTGTACTTTCCCCTCTTATTCTTCCTTATTCATAGCATTCATTCTGTAT
The DNA here is from genome assembly GCF_001447785.1 of Gekko japonicus. Taxonomy (NCBI): domain Eukaryota; kingdom Metazoa; phylum Chordata; class Lepidosauria; order Squamata; family Gekkonidae; genus Gekko; species Gekko japonicus. The sequence goes on along the minus strand of NW_015223988.1, from coordinate 732 downwards.
GCTATTGAGTTAATGGATTCTCTTCCCCGATTAAAAATATCTCGAGATTCACTGAACCGAAAGCTAAATATGGTTTTAATTTTGCCCTTCTCCTCCAGTTGTTTTGTACTCCGGTCTGGGCTTCTGCGGAGAAATAAATACGATTATGTAAAGCACATTGTAAAGATGGAATGTGGTGGTACGGAACGGCGCACTTGGAATCGGCTTCCCAGAGAAAGTCAGGGCCCTAAACATTTGTCATTGGGTTTTTCATCAGATTTTTATGCCTGCAAAATATCGTAAAAGAAAGCATAAAGCCGCTTAAATCAACCTAATTTTAAAGCCGATCCCATTAATGCAAACATTAAAAGGAATGGGTCATAATTCATTTTTGGATTTTGTTGTTTTTTTTAAACAAAGGCTAGAATAACTCATTTGCAAGCCGTCTTAATCTTGACGAGTGTTCCGGGTGTCGTATTTTAACACCCCCAAGCTGGTTTTCAAAGAAAATGATGGCCAAATATAATTGTACGTTACTTTTGCCAGTTCTTTAGCATTATCCTTGATACACACACACGCACACATGAACACATTTACATAAAAAAAGATGCTCGCATATCTGCCCACTCATCCGTTCAAAATTAGAATACAATCTACATATGGCCTTGTAGCCTGAAATGGAATAGACACATAGACGGTGTCCTGATAGAGCCAAGCCAAGTAGGTCTTTAGAAACCAACAAACATTTCAGGG
>NW_015223987.1:0-928 GCF_001447785.1 Gekko japonicus | reverse complement strand
GGAACCTTTACCTTTACCTTTATTATGATGAATGCTGCAGTCTTTGGGGCAGGCGGATAATAATGTACAGTTGAAGTCACAGGAGAAAAATAGTCTATAAGGAGTTGGTACAGTTTTTGTGTTGTGAGGGAAATAATTTGGGCTATTGGCAAAAAAATTAGAAATGCTGTCATATGTTCAGGATAATGATGCCCCGTACTCCTTTCTCGCCACTGTTTCTCTTTTGAATTCAGAATCCTATTCTGAAGTCTCTTGGCTGATAAATCTAATCCCTACGAAGGAGTAATCCTTTGCAACTAGAAATCTATAATCTCTTTCAGTAGCCACATCAGGTATTGTCCTCTGGAGTAGTTAAATGTCAGCCAATAGAAAGGGATCACTGACTACAAAGGACAGGACATTGACAGAAAGCTGGATCAAGACGAAACTACTCTCCAGTGGGAGATGGGAAAGAACATAGACCTCTCTATAGAATGCAAAGCTAATTTCTTTAATTTAATTTCCTCTCAGTAATTTCTCCCACACAAGAGCAAGCAAAGCTCCATCTCACTGACATAAACAAACACCTCTGAAAACTGAACACATTTTTCCTGCAGGAAATGAAGAAGAGAACGATTATGGCATATTTAAAAACTCATCAAGAGGTGCTTGAATAGCTAGCAGGAGATGATAAATGCATCGAACAAGAAAACCAGAGTTTTATTAAGGAAAAATTGCCGTATCTTGGAGTTAATTGGTTTATTATGACATGAGCTTTTGCAGGCTGCTGTACATATAGGAATGATGGTGTACAGGTTCCTTTGCCAGATCAATTAAGAATAAGGCTTCCACTCTCTGTGATGTTATACTGCAGGGTGGCTTTGATCCAGGAACATTCTGGATGAGGTGGTCTCTCTCACTCAGTTAACTCCTCCAGGTTACATGGCCC
>NW_015223986.1:0-928 GCF_001447785.1 Gekko japonicus | reverse complement strand
TGGAGGCACTTGATGCAGTAGCCTTGTGGAAAAAGAACAGGTCTACCTCTGATGGGAGACTTCATGTGAATCCCATGTACACCACCTTGTCCCTAGGAAGGAAGAAAAGAGAAATACAAACGTAAACATTTAGAAATTCTATATTTCTCACAGAATCTCTTTTCTACCAACAGCCATGATTTCATTGGGGAGTTTACAACCAGCTATCGAGAACTGGCCCGAGGACAAAGCCAATTCAATGTCTATGAGGTGAGTGATTTCCCTCAACCTCAAAATGGAAGATACAGTTTTCTGAGAGACCCTTCGAGAATAACTTTGGGGCTTTCCATCTTTAAGATTTAAAAAAAACAACACCAGTCTGTGGTCCAATTCGGTATGGATGTTCTCCTACATAAGACTCATTGAAATGAATTATTATACTGAAGGGTCCAGGGTGGGGGGATATACACACATGTGACCTTTCTACACTTTCCAACACTGATATGGGATCCTCAGTCAAAAGCAAAAGGCAGTGGGAGGAAACAGAGTCCAGAAATACTATACAAAACACAGTTCTAAGAACCCAATGAAGAGCAGTTACAGTGCCTAGTGGAAACTATTACCTTTTAAGCTTGATGTAGCTACCAAGGGCTAGTTCAAGTGGAAGCCAGCCATGGATGTATGTGTGGTGTGCCCAAAAAAGATGAGAAAAGAGGAGGGAGGGGGAGGAAAAGGGTGTGTGGTGGATACACAAGACAAAGAGGGGCTGGGTTAAAGAGGGAAATTAGTACTGGTGTACAACTAGATATTGTCTAACCAGAAATAAGCCTGATGTTTCCATTATCAAATTGGACTGGCCGTTTCAAAAACCACAGAAGACACCACCACCCCATATTCCAGTTTCCAACATTTTCACTCCCAATGACAGGGGTCATTTCATAGAAAAAGA
>NW_015223985.1:0-928 GCF_001447785.1 Gekko japonicus | reverse complement strand
GAACACCTCTGAATCAGAGCTCCCCACCCACCTCACTTTTGGAAGAAGAGGGTGATTATGAGCTGCCATTGAGACAACTTCTTGCCAGTGCCGAGACAAAACACATGGTTCCCTGGCCTTACCCTCCTGCACCAGCTAGATGGCCCTCAAATCCCTATGCTGTGTCTCCTCGATAGCTGGAGGAGTGGGAAATCAGTGCACACAGACATGCGGATCCAGTTGAGTACCTGTATGGGCATCGCCCTTACCACTACCTGCCCTCTGCATTGGCTTTGGTTTGGCCCCCCTCTCCTGGATTCAACAGGGAAGCAGATAGAGCTGTTGAATCCGAGGGCTCCACCTCAGATCTGAGCCCCGATGAGCTCATGGGTGACTCTTCCTCTGCATCTCCAGTGGAAGATTTTAAGATGTATGGGGAGCAAATCACCAGAATGGCACAATCATTAGAGATAGAGATCTCCATGACAGAACACAAGCCTAAAGATAAGATTCTTAACCAATTTTACTCAGACTTTCCGGGTTTAATTTAATTTCCAATTCTGGAGAGATTGGAGGACAGTACATTGCAGGTTTGGCAGCACCCGGCATCAGCCCAACCAAGCACCAAACACGTCGAACAACTCTACAAGGTCAAAAAATAACTCTTTAACTACTTCTCTGTATCCACCTCCATCTTCCCTCATGGTAGAGGAGATAAAACCTAAGGGATGACAATCATACCTTAACGCCCCGACTGACAAGGAGAGTCACAAACTACATGCTGTAGGTCAGAAGTTCTATGCATCCACATCCTTAGGTTTCAAGATGGCCAGTTACAAAATTATAATGTCTGGCTACCAATTGTTCCTCTGGAAGTGTATGTTGTCATTCATAGAACTGTAGCTGGAGGAGAAGAGTTCCTCAGCCAAGGTGTTCCAGGCAGAGGTGG
>NW_015223984.1:0-928 GCF_001447785.1 Gekko japonicus | reverse complement strand
GGATCTCATCCTTTCAGAAGTTTGATGTTCATATCCCTTGAGTTCTTTAGGGGGGGAATAACACCCTGCCAATCATGCCAAGTACCTCTGAGATGATGCCTTCCAACTCTGTTCCTTGGACTTCCCAATAATTTGGAATGGAAACATGTTTGTTGCCTAAGGAAAATGTGGATTCTCTAGACACTTGTCTTTTAAGGCGCATCAAGGGAGGTTTTCTTTACAGGGCTTTTTGCCTCAAGGCTAGCATTGGCTTTATCCACAAGGCTGTGCTGCATGACAGTTATAATAATGGGGTGGTTTTTCCAGAACAAGAGATTCTGCCACCCAGTGGTGACCTTCAGTTTGATTTATCCACAAACATAAAATGGAAATGCATTCCAGTACTTCCGTTCTAGAAGTAGAACCAGACCCTGGCAAAGCATTCCAAAGCCTGTTGTAGACATTCCACTTTTCATCTTTTGTGTGCAGGTCAATTTCATTCACCGTTATAAATTACTCTCTTTGAGCAAAACCCCTGAATGGGTTTGTGCATGGGATTTGGTTTGCAGTTGCACAGCATAATGAACTTTGTAGTATTGATGTTGCATAAGCTCTATTTTCCTATATGTTGCTGCAATATAGTTTGGCATGAAATAGTTGGAATGTCCTGAGATGAGAGGGGGGCATGTGTGTATTCAGGTTTCTCTTACTGGATAAAGACAGTTGGGAAAAAAGAGATTATCTGGAAAATGCAGATGGTCTGTTAAAACATCATGAAAATATAGTGAAAATGCACGAGACGGCATGAAAAGATACAAACATTTTGCAGTGCCAATATCACAGGAATATATAATGATTGTCCTTGGAAACATGATGTGTAAGATGATCTGCCAAGAAGTGTTACATTTTCTTTTGTTTTGTTTTTTAAGTACCAGAGGGTACACTTTTA
>NW_015223983.1:0-928 GCF_001447785.1 Gekko japonicus | reverse complement strand
GCCAGTGTAAAGGTTTTCCTGAAAAGAAGGCAAAAGTAATCACATCACATCATATTGAGCACATTGAGCACCTCCTTCTCCCCCATTAAAGACATTCCTGAGGTCCTTGCTGTGCAGTGATTTAGGGCATGGAAACACTTAATAGTGAGACGCATGTAGTTCAAACAGGCTTCCCTGGGTGATAGTATCTCTCTTTGTGTATGTTTTAATGATAATAATTGTTTTTAACAAATTTTATTATATATGTTGTTGTGACCTGGGGCTAAAATACAGACTTCACATTTTAAATAAATAATTGAATTCTTGATATGCAAATATTTTCACAACCTGGCTGCTTTTCTACCTTATAAACACATTCAAAGTCCCTGTACATAAATAATAGCAATTAAAAGCAGCAATAAAATAAAATCATACTGTAGGCCATTAAAAGCCCAGAGGAAAAAGAGTGCCCCCTCTGTCTGTGTCACACACATACACACAGATACATACAAACAATCCAATTTGTCACCAGATCAATAAAGGAAGAAGAAATCTCACAGATGAAGCGCTTTCTAGCAAGATGGCCATATCACTTACAGCCACCCCTCCTGCCTCCAAAGGTGGGAGCACCAGAACTGGACTTCTAATGAAAATCTTAACAACCAGATGGGTTCATATGGGATCAGACAGTATTAGCATTGTTAAGGAAGATTTGGACTAAAGAACTGTATTGGAAATAATATAGCATGAAGCATGGTTCTGTTGGTACAAGGACATGCCCTCACTATAGAATAATGCACTTCCTTGTTCTTCCCACCATAGGTCTGTTTATGGTGGGAGGGCTCCGCTGGTGGACCTGCCCTCCAGCCCTTTCTCTCTGGACCATCAGGAGAATGGTCCAGGGGTAGAAATGGTGTTGGGCAATGTGTGAAATCATATCTGCCTGAAA
>NW_015223982.1:0-928 GCF_001447785.1 Gekko japonicus | reverse complement strand
TGCGGCTAATTGTGCATGTGATCGTGCCCAAAGATTAAGGAATGAGGTAGATTTCAAACATGAAACCCTTCAAAGATGAACATAAGGGTGAATCGCAACACCTACATATGAACAGTATTGTATCTTGGAGCAGGAGGAAATCAACCTAAGAACCATAACCTCACTCTGTATTAATAGTTTTTAAGATAAACACAGCTAAACTCAAAGTGAAAGAACTACCCATAATCTTTATTCAGCTCTTCAGAAACACAGTAAAAGAGCACTGATTTTAAAAAATGAAGGTACATTAAAGAAACCTGTTTTGATAATACTCGAAAAGTCTCTCAAAGCTTACAAATTATGACAAATTTTCCTTATGAAATTATACATTTTAGGGGATTGGGAGAAGGAGCCTTTAAGCACAGAATGTAACAGGAATGTGTATTTATGAAGTGATTTTATGAAGTAAGAGAAGCTCCCCAGGTGACGTGATGAGTGGCAGCTTTCTGGACTTTCACATTACTGGTCCATAAACTTTGTATTTGGCAAAAGAGCTAAAACATCTGCTGGAATCATGAGATTCTTATGTGCTGAGTTAAGGGCAGCAAAGGCTGTAGTTAATCAGTGACACCACAATTCTCAGCAGCAGCAGCATATAGTTGTTGTCGTTGGGCCAGATCCTACTGTTGCTTGAGCAAAAGTGAAGGAGGACCCTTCTCCTGTTTTCTCCCAGCAGCCCCAAATGCTGCATTGCACTTGGTCCACAAGGTCCCCAGACCTCTGCAGGTGGTTTTCAAGGTATGCAAGGGGCTGCTGAGAAAGATGCTGTTGCCCCAGATCCTTCTGCTCATGCAACTACAGGATCCAACCAATTGTAATCAAAGGGAGTCAGAAATTATGTTTTAAACTAAGAGACTTATTGGTACCTAAAATCAGGAGAAGATCTGAA
>NW_015223981.1:0-928 GCF_001447785.1 Gekko japonicus | reverse complement strand
GGAGTCTCTAGGGTGAGGACAGCCATCCTAATGATTGCTTCCGTTTCCCCCCATTCACAGCAGGAGCAAAAGCTTTATAGCTCAGCTCCTCTTTGGAACATACTTTTGGTTTATAGTAATAATCACTCCAGAAGAAGATAAAGCGATCCAGTGAAGCAGACCATTTCACTTACTGTTCAATTGACTCATAGAACAAGGATCTGTATCTCTTTCTAAGGCAGGGTGGCAATTCCCTGCTCTCCAGGAATCCACAAAGAGAGGTGCTGTTCCTTCAACAATATCCATGCTGGTTAAGAAGTCATCTGAAGTTTCTCCATTGTAGTTACCACACAATCCTGGTGACAAAGAAAGACATGGGAGGAAAGAAAGGCAAGTAAGAATGAAATCAATTCTTTGGTAAGCCAATGTACTACTCTATGGGACTATGACAGATAGGGATGTTCTAGACTACCAAGTTTCACTCTGTAAAGGATCCTAAAACAAATAAGTTCTGGAGTGATTATAGAATGAAAATAGATTTCACAGTCCATTCCAGTCTGAAGTAGCCTCTGGTCAAATTCAGAGGCATCCAGTATATCTCCTGTCCTTATTAGACAGTACCAGAAGCCCACAGTTTATAGTGGGTCACCAATGTCTTTGGCCCCTGTGCTGCAATAAAGGTTTACATGAAGAAGTATATCCGAGTTTAGAGATGTTTCAATTTAGATCAATTTATATTATTCTATATATGCTTGGATGCCTCTTGTGGTTATACTACGATGTCAATAACATCATCTATCCTACAACTTGTCAGCAAATCTTGCAAGGTGAGATCTACCATGTCTCAGGTCATGCTAGGCTACATCTTACATGCAATTTCTAAACTATATTTGAAAGGTATACCAGGTCTCATCCAAAAATATCCTAACCAGAACCTAGCCTGGAATCT
>NW_015223980.1:0-928 GCF_001447785.1 Gekko japonicus | reverse complement strand
AAAGGCAAACTATAAATAATGTAAATAAAGACAAATACTAGCTCTTTGCTCTACCAGTCTTGTGGCAACAGAGCTTATTCTCCATGGCCCCCTACCATGATTTCTATCTGCAACAGTACAGTAAGTGAAAAGTTGAGTGAATGGGAACGCAAGGAGAGAGAGGTGCATTTATGAACGCACTACCTAGTGAAAATTCCCATTACCTCACCTTTAATTTGAAATGTCTTCTCTTGCCAAGATAACAAAAGAATTGCAAAAGAAACATTTTATCTTTGCTTCACTACAAGCTGAATCCAGCTAGTTCTATACAGGGAAAGACAAGCACAAGATAAACCCTCATGGGGATTTTTACATGTGTGAATACAAAAAGAATCCCAGAAGCATGCATGGAAATGCTTGTACACCTTCGGGAGAGCAAATATGAAACTGAAAGCAGAATTTGTACCGAATGTAATATAAAGGCAGAAGAACATTGTTATGATTTTAGGATCACCCAGAACATAATCATATGTGCACATGAACAGCAGTATTAATGCTTTACTAAGCATGACAGCAAACAAAGGTAAGGACCTTGCATCTCTAAAACCACAGTTAGATAATGAGAAAATGTACTCATTCTTCAGAAACATTGCCCTTCAGGGTGACGATGCCTGTAGGATCCAGAAATGTTCCTGACATAATCTACATCTTGAAGCATCAAAAAGCAACTGTAAAGAGACTTAGGCCTCTTCTGCATGTTCACCTTCTGATTTTCTCACAAGCATTGGATTCTGCTTTATCAAATTGTTCCACATATCTGCCTTTTCTCCATATTATTTCTGCTCTTTAGGTGATTTCTTTGTTCCACATATGGCCAAATAATCAGAGGTTTCCAGGGAGGTTGCTGGGTTTCAATGATAGATGCTGTTTTGCCGTGGACTTAAACTGC
>NW_015223979.1:0-928 GCF_001447785.1 Gekko japonicus | reverse complement strand
GGGGGGGGGGTAGCTATGACAGTTAAAGTGTCATCACACGAGTAAATAGTAAATATGTCCAAGGTACAAATTTAGTAATGTGGGAAGTTGCTGTGTAGAGAGGTGCCTTCTGTTTCCTATTAGGGAATGTCATTTATTTGAGTATTGAGGTTTCAGGCCTTTTGTTTCAACTGATTCCCGCTCCCCGCCCCATTTTCTTGCTGACAATTATTTTGAGCAATAAAGCATGAGTGAACTTCTAAGGAACTTTTCAAAACCCACGAACAATGGATCCCATAGGATTTGTGTTTTAGTTATTTAATTTATAGATTGCCCTACCGCAGAGGCTTCATAACAGTGTGTTTATTTAAGTCAAACTCTAAGTTCATTATGACTCACTTTGTACGGATGGGAAGAGGGGTACCTGGAGAGTTCCAGGCTAAAATGGTGGGTTTGAATTCAAGAACCACAAACCAGTTGCTTTCTAGGATTTCAGGCCTATTCATGTCTCCCTGGGAGTAAGCCCCTTTTTAACGGAACTTACTCCTGAGGAAACATGGGCTCAGGACGATCCTATGGAAATCAGTGGGGTGTAAAAGCAACACTGTAACCAAAAAACCCCCCTTATGTTGTATTTGGGGTATATTTCTTTTTCAAGCCAAATCTCTGATGCATCTTGGGATAGAACAATTGTCACAAAGACATTGCTGTTTGTGGTGGCAAAAGTCATTGTGTTTTGCAGTACCAAAACATCCAGACCTTGGAAAAAACAACAACAACAACACTGTGTCACGAGGCAGAATGTTTCTTTTGGTATAAACTCACTCCTCCCCCTGTCTATATTAAATAATATGGAAGAACCATTTGACAAAGCTATACTTTTAAAAATGTGAAACAAGAACAATACGTTGAACCGAAGATATTAGAAAACGTAACATAAACTTTAAAA
>NW_015223978.1:0-928 GCF_001447785.1 Gekko japonicus | reverse complement strand
CTGCAATGAAAGGGATTAGAAACTTACTTTTTGTTTTTAAATGAAAGGTGGAAATTCAGAGAACCTCATACATGGACTGTTAGATTGCTATAACACTGTAACAGTATTCGATTGTCGGTTTTTAAAAACGGCCCCCTGTGACATTGAGGGGGGGGGGAGGAAATAGCTGGCATGGGGATAGGGGCAGGGAAAATGGCCGCCAGTGTGCAGGACCAGGAAAACTGAACTCCCCATGGACAGGTAGCCATCCAGCCTTTCCTAAAAACTTTCCCAAAGCTTTGCCACAAATCTGGTTTGCAAAAGATCAGGGGGGAAAGCTGGGGAAATCCTGGAAGGTTCAGGAATGCATCCTTGATGTTGCGGTGAAGCAGGAAAACCCCAACTTTCCAACAGCATCGAACCCAGGCCAAATCACCCATGCAGTAATGGACTCTGTGGATAAGAATTTCCTGCTAACAAATAACTACATGTTTGGCTCGAGTCAAACTGTTAAAGGGTAGACCCTTAAGCAGGCCTGAGCAATGGCAGCTGATATCATCCGTCTTTGCCTCTGGGTAACTGATTTGGGATAGTTATGCAGAAAAGAAAGCACAAGTTAAGAAAACAGAAATGGACGTCTCGCTTTAAAATACCTGTTTTCCCAGAAGCAGGAAGTTCGTCAGGCTGCCCAGCACTGGCTGCTCAAGAAGGTACAAAAGAATCACACGCAGAGACGTTAAAAAGACAGTCAACAGCTTCTCGACAGAATCTGAAACATTTTCCTAGGAAAAGCCTAACTGCTCCCTTCAGAGGAGATTCAAGGCACGATAGTTGGTTGCAGGACGCCTCGTGTCATTAGCAAGGCTGCAAGCTTGGATCGGTTAACAAGACCGACTGCTCAATAAATTTATGAGCTAAAAGTTTTGGTTGGTTAACTGGTGGGGTCAAG
>NW_015223977.1:0-928 GCF_001447785.1 Gekko japonicus | reverse complement strand
CTCAGCCATTCCCTGGCTCCAAGAAGTTAAGGAAGGAATGTTATCGAAGATCCCTTCCTCACTAACTCAGTGGTTGAACATAATATATGCATAAGGGAAAATGGCTGGAGTTTCCCTCCTCTTGATTCTTTGGCCAAAGAATACCAAACCTCCTTCAGTCCTACACACACTTGCTTGGAGTGAATCCTATTAAATATAGAAGGGTTTACTTCTGATTAACCATGCATGGGATTGCACCAATTAAAGGCACTCTGCAAATGTTCTCAACTGCTTTCTTGCCAGAGCATCTGAAAAATGTCACTTCCTCATAGGAGAGGTGTTAGAAACTGGCAACTCTTAATCGGATTTGGGCTGGCTCTGCATAGTTAACTGCCCAATGCTGAGGGAATGTTGTTGTTTCTACACATGGCCAAAGGCCTCCTTGCTTTGTGAGTTCTTGGGCTAGGATCTGTGTGGGTTCTGGGACAGACTGAGACCCATATTGCTCATATGCGCCATTTTCTCATATAATTTACTCTTCTGATTAGTGTATTCAGCAGTGGGTTTTAGGAAAAGTGGGTCACGTGGCAGGATTTCTCTTCTGCATTGGGTATTGCAAATGCAATATCAAAAAGAGTGGTTGCATTAGGTTTGCACCTGCACAGTGATTGGTGTTCACCTTTTGTGCAGTTGGAGAAATGCTCTAGAATATCTTCGTTTGCAATGCTATAAGAGAGGAGGACAAAACCAAAATTAGTTGGCTCCATCTAGTGTAGATGCTTGCTCCACCTACCATTGATGGACCTGCCTGGACCCCACCAGCCCCAATGGGTGGCAGCCTGTCACTACCTATTACCTCTGTTACTATCACCATTGCAGTAGTAATGATGGAATCACCAGAGCTGATGGAGTTCCTGAGTGACAGTTTCACAGTATATTAATAAGGAAA
>NW_015223976.1:0-928 GCF_001447785.1 Gekko japonicus | reverse complement strand
ATTCATTTTACCACTGGTTTCACTGGGAATCTTATTCCAATAGGGAAGCATATAATTTAAGACCGTCATCTCTTTCTTTTCTATCCAGTTGGGACAAGACTTTCAGAGACAGTATTGCTTGCCCAAGAGGTCCTTCCCTGCCAAATCTTAACTAGCTAAGAAAGCAGGTTTATATATAATTTTTTTTGTCTGCAGAATGGACCTAGGCCCACTAAGGAGCAAGTTGTGGGGGGGAGAAAACATTTAGTATCCCAAGAAAGCTGAGTGTAAGGCATCTATTCTGACAGACCCATGAAGGGGCTTTTGATGCTCTTAACATGTCTCTGATGCATCAGAGAGATCTCCAAGGAGAATATTGCTACAGAGCAGAAAAAAGCACAGGAAGAGTTGTACAGCAGGCAGAGGGAGACACACTGTGAGCTCTCGCAATGTTGGAAAAGTTGTAGAGAGAATTGGCATGTAGCTCTGACAGTCAGGATGGGTAGCTGGCAGAACAAAACCATAACAGCAGCACAATTACTTGGGAATGGTAGGCAGAAGATTAGGCATGGCCAACTGCTGAGATGGCAGATAAAAGGAGAGGTGGTGGTGCAACAGAAAAGAGTCTGGAGCAGTCCTAAGCATTAAAAAAAAACCTTTCTACACCATTACAGATGTATCACTAGACATCAGAGGAGATTCAAGGAGATGGCACTCCTGGCCTTTCTTCCTGAGGCCAGTTTGTTCATATACCCTATGCACCATACCCTTCTTTTTGGCATATGCTCAGTTGTTCTTTCTTTCTTTCTCATCCTTTCTAACTGAGATTCTGCTGGAAAGCTGCAAGTAGTTTGAAGTAGAGGAGCAGTGTTCAGTGTGTCTTTTTTAATGACACAAAAAGATGGAAGTCAGGTGCAAAAAGAAAGAAGTTGAGAGCTAGACAGAACAT
>NW_015223975.1:0-928 GCF_001447785.1 Gekko japonicus | reverse complement strand
GCCTTCTCCCTCCGCACCCTACTCCCGAGCCAAATCCGGTCCCAGGGTTCTTGGGAATGCTAGTCCCCAATGTTATGTTTGTTCATAAAACAAGTCAGGGAACCCTGAACCAACTCATCGCAACTCTAATGTCTGCTTTGTCTCTAAGAGAATAAATGTTTCTTGATGATCATTCTAAAGCATGAAAGGACATTCGTGAGCTCTGAATGGCACCATTTGCTTTCCTGCAGTCTTTTCAGGCTATACAAGCAGGGAAGACGTGTGTATCTCTGAGAATGTGGTGAAAGAGATCATGGGGCAAGCTGTGTCCTGGGCCTGGTGTGTTCACACAGAACATACTGGAGTCCAGACAGTACAAGACTTTCTCTGCACAACTGGCAACTCAGGGCATTGGTAAAAATGGTCCCTCCATCATTCAAATCATATTTTGACGATAGCCCTCATGCTGGTATGTCGATCTTTGCTCCTAGAGACCTACATCTTCTCCTTTCTTTCTTTTGGGCAGTTTCTTTTACCGTTTCATCATGAAATCAAGAGTGGTTAACATGGAATTGCTGCCCAAACAAGAAATGCAGTCCAGTCAGAAACCAAATACAGAATAGTTCTTCACAATCTCTAAGAGTCAGTTGTCGGTGACCTGATTGTTTGTGCAGCTTCTGATTAGTGAAGTCTGAATTTACGGTCTCCAAAATCCTGGAGACCCTCGGCATTATCCAAAACTATAATCTGCAAGAACAACTTTTCCCCACCTGTCTTTGTGAGGATCAAACTGATGGAGAGGTCATGCTTGTATATGAAAAGAGGTGTTCGCTATGAGGTGTCATTTGTTTATATGTTTTTATTTAATTACTTTATATATACTTTTTAAAAATGCTGTTTTAAATTGGGGGGGGGGGAATAATGTTTTGATGTTCACCGCCTTGGGGAC
>NW_015223974.1:0-928 GCF_001447785.1 Gekko japonicus | reverse complement strand
CTTCCTTACCCTCATAGAGGCCAGGATGGTAGTGTGAAGAGGGTGGAGATCACTCACAAGTGCTGTTATTTATGTCCCACGTCTGTGCTCCCCAGACGTATGTGAGGAATCCTAGGTTGAACAGTGACGGAAATGCTCTTACTTGTCCTTTTGGCCATTCCTCCAGGAGGCTGACCTGAAGCGGACGGTGGATGAGAGCTGCCGGATTCAGCGGGGCTATGGGCATTACTTCGACCTCTCCTTGGTCAACGACAACATGGAGCGGACATTCCAGCAGCTGCAGCAGGCCTTGGAGAAGCTGCACAGCGAACCGCAGTGGGTTCCCGTCAGCTGGGTGTACTAGAGGGGAGTTCCTGCTTCCTTCCCTCATCGCCCCAGCCTTGGGAGGCCTTGGCTTTCCCCATCTCCCCACTGGGCCAAGGAACCCGGACTTCTCCCCTGATCCCCAGCAAGTCTCCTACGTGGCAACCTGTTCCTCTTTCAACACGGGCTCCTAGAGGTCCAGCCAATCCCACTGGAGCAGAGTTGGCTTTATTAGATTTTTCTTTCTTTTTCAAGGACGGTGCTTCCTGAGTCCATTCCAGAAAACCTCCAGCTCACCAAGAACTGTTTTCTACGACTGCCACAGATAGGCGGATGTTCTCTGTTTACTCCCCCAACACAAACACAGGAAGTCCTTTCATGGCGAATCGAGCAAGCAGGGCTACCCAATACCCACAATGCCTTGCAACATCTCGTTGGGATGATTTTGGTTCTTGACTGGTCCAAAGTCAGATGGGGTGGGAAAGACAGCATCTCTCTGGCCACAGCTAACTCACTGCCAAAAAAAACCCCTCTGCTTTATCGATGGACTCGCTCTGGAGGTTGCCAAAAGAACTGCTGGGCAGTGTTTATTTTCCCACTAAAAAAATTGAAAGGAAAAAAAAAA
>NW_015223973.1:0-928 GCF_001447785.1 Gekko japonicus | reverse complement strand
AGTAGCCGTACAAAATCTGAACAGGTTGTGGGGTTGTGCCCTCTAAATGCCTAGGAATACCCCTTAACAAGTGACATGTTTAAATGAATATCAGACATCGGACAAAAGAGGCATTTTAATCTGGCCGCATTTCTGAAGGCAAATCTCTCTGATCAGAAAATGACAAAGTGTTCTCGAAGATAATGCCTTTTCATCATCTTCTCCCGGGCAAGGCAGCCAAGTGGGATACAATTCTCTTTCGCAGGGATGGCGCTCGGATTTCAGCCCCGACCTGGAAGCACCGCCATCTAGTGGCACAAGGAGGCATTGCTCCATTTTTCTCTGCATCATTTCTGGCATTGTTTGAACTAATAAACCTCTCAGGCTGACGCTGAAAGCATGCACTGATAAGGATTTAAATTTATACAAGAACGTATATTTTCATCACGACTCTGCTGTCAGCTCCTGTCAGCATTTCATGGATGAAAAAAAACCCCATGCTTGTATTAGTTCCATTCTCACACCAAGGATGGTTGTCTGTTCAAGAACTCCCCTGCCCAGCTCCCCGCACAGACACAACACACACACATCTGCAAATTGCTAAAGGCTCTTCTGTGCCTGACATACATTGTACTCAATTAAGAAGGATTTCAGACTTCTCATCCCAGCCTATTTCAGCCCCAACATCTTAATTGTTATCTTTCTTGTGGAAACCGAACTTTTGATTATCGGAAGTTCTGCACCATTTTCTTTTCCCCAAGATCATTTTTTCATCATAAGACATATGTGTTTCCCAACATTATTTATGCATCAACCAGCATAATATATGAAAGGTACTCTTATATGTAACATATAAAGGAAACGGGACTGTGGACATACTATGGCGTATAGTATGAATGATCGGTTTGCTATAGTTATTATATTATCCTGCTCTCACTGCATTGTTTTC
>NW_015223972.1:0-928 GCF_001447785.1 Gekko japonicus | reverse complement strand
TATATGAACAAACTGAAGCTCATTCTGTCCATGGTGGATGTGATGTTGGCTCATCTTATCGTGGGAGAGTCAGAGATGCATCTTAGCGTAGGTGGTGAGGATGTGTGAGTTGGGAAGTTCCACAACTGTCCCAGGCGTCTGCCAGGCAAGGCCCCTCTTCTCCTTACTGCTAGTGTCACTTGCTTCTCTCAGGCTGCCACCAACCAGATATTAAGCATATCTCCTGTTGAAGAACTAGTACTCCAGCATTCTTAGTTGCATTGCCACTTAAAGGCTTTTGCCTTGGTTTCACGTCTCCAGTTTTACTCACACTAGGTAACACAGGAACAAACATTTGTGCACTATGGGAATGAAGGGACCAACAGCTGATCCCTCTCCCTTGCTTCTCCTTGAAAAGCGTGACTGAATAGGGTTTTTTGTGGGCACAGAGACCAAAGTTTAATATGTTAAGAGATTTAATAAAGAAGTAACAAGTGTACACAACATTTGGGAATCACTTTAGAATGAGCAAGGCTCAAAAGAAAGTGATTTAGACGTAGTCCTCTTACACTGTACATATCTTACAAGATGACAGAATTATAGTAGGCTATTCAATTCTTGTAGTTAAAAGTATTCAGAAATGTCCCATCAGTTTCACTGAGTGGGGATCATGGCTGCCACTGCAATGGTGCTCTGGGGTTAGATTGTTCCACTTAAGAAGGCAAGGTGGGTGAGAGTCCAAAGTGTTAAGAAGATTATTTCTTTGCGGTCAGGGGTTTTATAATTTATGCACTGCCCACCTCTTGTGGGCCATCTTTCTTTTCCTGTCATAAGAAGATGATCTAGTCTTTCCCTTTTGGTTTACCAAGCTTAGGTGTGACTTGTATCCCTTGCTCTTCTGGGCTAGGGACATCTGTGGTGCTGGATGGCTCTTGTGCTGGGAGATGAG
>NW_015223971.1:0-928 GCF_001447785.1 Gekko japonicus | reverse complement strand
TTGCCTACAGCCTGGAGAAAAAGTGTCCTCTTCCTTTAGTAGAGGCTATGCATGGAAATGGGCAGTTGGAGGTTTTCATGGCATGGAGGTGAATTATACCACCTGATTAATAACATCTTATTAACATCTATTAAAGGGGCAAGATATTTTTCTCTAGATCTGTTGGCAACCCTACATCAGACATGTTTGAGCTTTTCAGACACAGGCATTTTTTGGAATGTTTCACTGCCTGTGAGCAGGATTCAAGCCAAAGGGATGGGTAATTAAGCATTCCTGATGTTCGTATGTTATAGCCCATTTCATCAGATGCATGAATGGCCCCCTAAATTGGTATGTACATTCTGGGGATCTTGCCCAATTAATGAAACATAAGCAAATTAATTGTATATATTTTAAGCAATTAATCAACAAACAGTGCCATCCTGAGTGGAGTTATACCATTGTCTTCAGTGCTCTTAGAAGGGTATCATTCTTTTCCTGATGGCACTTAAAAACTGCATAGGCTTAAGTATGAATAAAGTAATGATTCTGAAGAAAAGGGTATATTTTCTTTGTATTTTGCACTTGTTTGCAAAGTAAATAATATATTTTTAAGAAATGCCACTCAATGGGGACAATATCTTATGAGTAGATTAAAAAGTTGTTGACTTAATCTACTGAATTAATTGTTGAGATATTGCAGCCCATGTGCAAGTACTCTCACAGAAATACACACAAATACAAGCATGTTACTTTTTATTCCTTAGTGTCTGTATTTCATGAATGTAAGGATGAAGACAGGGTACTAAGAGTACAACAGCTCTTTCCTTCAGTGTCACACTCTGTCCCTATAAAGATAGGATTTTGGAGAAATGCCCCCTAAGGTTCCTTTCCAGAAATGGCCCTTTCCTAATGCTTCAGCTTGTGCTGGTTCCTTATTCTGTCACAG
>NW_015223970.1:0-928 GCF_001447785.1 Gekko japonicus | reverse complement strand
AGTTCTACCTTTAATCACCACCGTCCTTATTTCAGTACATCGTACTATTCCTAACATGTTTACACAGGATGGCCTAGTGGTTTGACCAGCACACTTGACACATCGCAACGCAGAACACGAGCGGGGAAAGGAGTCTGCAGATCCCCAGTGGGGATCCCTAAAGGGCCTGGTCAAATTCTTCAGCCTTGTGTTTGACAGCTCTGCTCCACTAACAGATCCCCGATGGAGAAGGGGCAAGGAATCCAGAATTCCAGCTGTGTCAAACATAGCAGTTTTAATGCCACACAGTGTAGAGGTGACAACTGCACTGAGAGATGTTCTCAGACACTTTATGGAAGAGGTATTTCAAAGAACAAGAACCACCACAATTATTTCGTTGTCTTTCTTTGCCCTTTACTGCACCCAAAGACATTCTATGAGCATATCAATACTGAACACCCTTATTTGCATCCATTTCATGCACCAACATTCTAATCACATTTCCACCTTGTTAGTGGTCATTATTATTGCTCTATTCTAAGTTAGAAGCATGCTACTTAGAAGCACTTGCAGAGCCAGGTTCATTAACCTGTGGAAAGCACCAGCAATCGATAGAGCTCAGCCACCATAACCTTGCTGTACACTTTAAAATGCTACAGTGATCACTGTTAGGAGCACACTGGCCTACACTGGGAAACTGAATTACAAACACAACCATACACACCCTCATTGGAACACACGTACACACTCGCACTTTCCAGCCAAAGGCCCTATTCTTTCAGCCTCTCGATTAGATGTGGGAATGCATTCCAAAGCTTCCTTGTCATGATCACCAGTGGTCATTTGCTAGAATTTAAACTAGGTCAACTCCTTTTGGATACTAAGGCAAGCTCAATAACTCAGGAATGTAACTGAACTGATCTGACGAAATGCCACTCAGACTTGCCTG
>NW_015223969.1:0-928 GCF_001447785.1 Gekko japonicus | reverse complement strand
TAATAATAATAATAATAATAATAAAGTGACAGTGGTGAAGTGGTTTATTACAAGGTGCCACTAAGGGGAAGAGAACTGCTGTTTTTTTACCAGAATTGGTCAGGAGGTGAAGGTGACTCAGCATGGTGCAAATGCACACCTGCCCTAGCTGACCTCCAAAGCCTTTGAACTGTCCCAGGTCAGTAAGCCAGCTACTTAGCATTCACACACTTGCTCAGTACTGATTGAGATGCCTCCCCTCCTCCCTTCTTCACCCTGCAGTGGCAGCTAAAGGTCTGCATTAGTGAACTGCTTCAGCGGGTCTTACTTACAAAGACAGCATGAGTCTATAGTGATGTCTCCTTCAAAGGACATTGGTTCCGTAAGAGCTGCTCTGAGCTCCCAAGTGGCTGGAGAAGATGAAGCAAAGCATTACGAAAGCAGTCTTGTGGAATTCTAACTCCTGATATTGTTTTCAGAATAAAAATCCTTTTATTATTGGGTTACATATGAAAATCTTAAAGGATGTCAGTCTTATTCAAAATGATTAATTAAAAGGTAGAGGGCCAGATAGTAAAGGTATTAAGAGCAGATTCTGACAGCCATCCTTTTTATTGTGAAGTTACTCTATTTTCTTAAAAACTTTTTAAGGAGGATGGATTATTTCTGGAAACTATGAGATGCTGCTATATGAATGAGCCCCTTAAGGAACACTTGTATTCATGTTCTCCCTCCCCCCTCCCACGTTCCTTATTGAATTTATGGGAATTCAGAATTCCAAACTGAAAACAAGCCACTACTTGGAGCTCTAGTCTTCACGGAGATCACACCACAAACCATATCAAAGAAGAAGTATCTAATTAGCTAGCTGTGTAAAAGGGGAAAAGGAAGATACAAGAAGCAGTCCAAAAATCCCCCAGGCTTCTCCTATATCCCATAGGTTCATTTA
>NW_015223968.1:0-928 GCF_001447785.1 Gekko japonicus | reverse complement strand
TCTTTTTCTACGAAATTACCCCTGCTTACGGGGTTACCATAAGTCAGCAGTGACTAGATAGCAACAACAACAAAAAAAACAGACTTGGGCCAGTTAGAGCGCCTTGAAATCAAACAGGCTTCAACTGGAGCAACTCTGCTTAGAATTGCACTTCGACAAGGGCTGTGGTTTATGGAACTGCTCGTGGTATGCGTTTCGTGTTGTTTACGGCACTGTTTTCCAATTTCCGTCTTGCATTTCTTATGCCACGTCTTACCCTGTTTTATTGCCTTGTTTTCAAGCTTTGTAAGCCAGCCGTATTACAGTGCGTATTATATGTTTTATACCATTCCTAGAACGTTGCTAAATGTCGTAATCCACCGTGAAAGGTGGCGTGTAAATAAAGGAAACCAGTAAATAATAAATGGTGAAGAGTCCTCAAAGAAACTGTCCCTGCTAATTTGCTTGCCTGTCTCCTGGCTTGGCACCTCCAGATTGGAAGCCCGGCCAAGGTCCAGGGTAAATGAAAGAGGCTTGCTGCAGACCTCTGCTTCTCTGCTGACCATCAAAATGGACATTTGCATTGTCCTGTGAAGAGGCCTACATTTCCCATGCTGAGCTAATCTACGGGCTGGCTGTTTACACCGTAAGAATAACTCGACTCACCAGGATCCCCCATCATCATTGCGTAGAAGAGAAGACATTCTAATGTGTCATTCCACAAGGGGATGATTTAAATCATTGTATGAATCGAACACTGGAGGGTCCTTACAAACACACACACTGGAAACAGCAATATTCACACACAAGTCTTTTCTCCGGGTTTGACCTTTCCGGAGTCATTATCACTGTTCTGCATGCTGCCCCAAATTTTTTTTTTTAAATGCCACAGAAATCTTAGTGCACCTCTGCCGAGATACCTGTTGTTTGGATTTCCATTTTCAGAATA
>NW_015223967.1:0-928 GCF_001447785.1 Gekko japonicus | reverse complement strand
AAGAATGTGATTAAAATTCCTAACAAATTGACATTGACAGAACAGTATTTTACCCTAGGAATCTGATGGATTTCAACACATATGCCATTTTTTTCCTAGATGAGCTAAATGGTCAATTACAAGTTATTGCTCTGAGCCAGGAAAATAGTATTACACTACTGGCTTTTGTTTTCTTCAGCAGTTTCTTTTTGGCTTCAATTAGTTCATAAGAAACCTATGGTAGAAGTTTATTGTAAGCATTAATTACTGGGCAAAGCTGAATGTTCCATGACATTTTAAAAATTACACTTTATTTGAAATGCAGGTATAACTCAGTATTATCGACTTTTAGGAAGCACCTAAAATAAAAACATTATTTTCTGGCTGTGTTAATACCCCAGATACCTCTGGCCCTGATTCAGAGACCAGCAAGTGCAGTAGTGCTCATGAACACGTTAACGTTATTGGTATCTATAACCAGATTATGATGTAGTGCCTGTAGCTTTAATAAGCAAAGATTGCATTCAAAGCAGAAGAGCCAAAAGATATAAAAAGCTGCTAACTGTTGTGAAGAGAAAGGTCTCCCAAATGTTGGGAGGTTTTGCATAGACCATTCAGTTAGGGCAAAGAGACGGGATTTGTCCAGAAGCCAGGGCCTGGGAGTGGGCAGCTCTACACAGATGCAGAGGGCAACTGTTTGATTGCCCCTGGGAAGCTGGGAATGCTGCAGCTGTTGGGCTGGAGTTTAAACTATGCTCCCCCAGCAAAGAAAGCAGTAAGATTTGCCAAAAGGCAAACAGACAAATACTAATACAGGTCCAAGGTTTTCAGGCAAAGAAAAGCAATAAAAGGTTCCCTAACTGACCTTATGCCTTGGTCCTCCTCTGGAACACATTGGCATGGCCAGTGCTTCACCTGCATGAGCTTTCGGGGTAGGGCGGGATATAAA
>NW_015223966.1:0-928 GCF_001447785.1 Gekko japonicus | reverse complement strand
CACACACACACGTTTCAATTCCAGGGAAGATTCTAGAACAAATTATAAAGCAGGCAACCCTTAAGCATCTGAAAACAATAGAGAGGTTAGTAGAAACCACCATAGATTTGTTAATAACAAATTCTGCTTGACTAATCTTATCAACTTTTCTGCTGTCAAAGATAAATTCCAAAAAGACTGATAGATGTGCTATATGGCAGGATCTGTCTTCCCTTGGCACCAACTGGATACTCCCCTTTAGTATTCACATTCCAGTCTATAAATTGCCATATGACCATGAAACTGATCTAACTGCTTGGAATAAATACACTCTGAGGAAATCTTTTATGCTCTTCAGATTTCAGTTAATGTCCTCTATAGTGTCAGCTGGTAGACACTGCAATATTTTTTATTGGGTGCATTATTTTTATCTGCAGAGGTGTGAAAATTGAGGATTTGCTGCCTTATTTGTTTTGCTGCTCCATTAAGGAGCACATGAGGATAAGGTCCTTCCCTGAGCTGTTGAAAGGTCACAAGCATTCGTCAAACTTACAAAACATGGATTTTTTTTCTTTCAAGAAAAGGAGGTCAGCCAAAAAGTGTCCACTTTTTTTGTTAGCGTTGAGCAATACAAGACAAACTTTGTGGACTTGTCTTTTTCCAAAAGAAATGACAGCTGAGTGTCTGAAATTATGCATAATGAAATCTATTATACATATGACACAGATAGATTATTTAGATGCATATTAATCTGCTTGTAGAAATGTCTTCGCAAAATTATTTGCATAGGGTTATTTTAAACACTTCAGCACTTAACCTGAATGAGCCCCAGAATCTATCCATTCATTCATACATTCAGTGAAGCATATGTTCTCCACCCTTCTAGGGATGCCAGCCTCTGGTGGGATCTGCAGATACCACAGAATGATAGCTCATCTCCAGACTACAG
>NW_015223965.1:0-928 GCF_001447785.1 Gekko japonicus | reverse complement strand
TGTTGGTGCCACTGGCATTCCCCACTTCTCTGGTACCCTAGTCAGTTGCCTAGTGGATGGGCTGCCCCTGCTTATGGAGAATAAGTCTATCCATAACTGTCAGCCATAAGACTAAATGATGTCAATACATTTCTGGACATCAGATGCTGGAATTAAACACAAGGGCAGAGGGAGTACTGTCGCATTGCACATTACCAGAAACATCTGAATGGTCTCTGTTAGGAAAACAAATGCACGGCTGAATTAACCTTTGGAACTTCTTGTGTTCTTACGTGGCTTTCACTGACAGAGCTGCAGTGACATCCTATGAGTGGAAAGTTGGACAAGTTTGTTGTTGTCAGTGTCCTGACATATTTAGCTTAAATCAGGGGTCTCCACGAGGTAGTTCACCAGCTGCTGCAGAGTAGCATCTCCATTGTCTAGAGGTATGATCCTCGACATGGAGCCTGTGAACACCATGGCACTCATCTATGGGTTTCCAGGTACCCACTTGTTTCTTCCCCAAAGCACAGAGCCAATCCTGGCATTCCTCTACCTCCTTTGAGCAGGAGAGCCCAGAAACAACTGACTTCGTAGCAGGAGGAATCTTGGCTTGCAAATGCTGGCCCCAGTCCCCCATGGCAGCTAATCTGTGACGGCATCCATTCCCTGCTCTCAACGTTCTAAAAGTGTCCACAGGTTCAACAACATTGGGGACCCCTGCTCTAGAAGACCCAATAAAAGATTATGGAAAATACCTCCTCTAGGCTTTTTAATTTTTTTAAAAAATGTTTATTTCATAGGGTTTTTCTTTGTACTGCTTGGCTGTTCATTTCTGCTGCTCTTCCTAGTCCATGTTCCGTTTCTGGGACAGCACAAAACTCAGTAATATGCCTGAGGGGGAGTGGCTCAGGATATTTTTCATTGTTGTTGTTAGCCATTCAGTCGT
>NW_015223964.1:0-928 GCF_001447785.1 Gekko japonicus | reverse complement strand
TCCAGGGGCCAAACTAGATATGACAGCATCGTCTTGGCCACCATGAGGACGCTGCTGCCATTTAAAAGTTATCTTAAATTGCTGCAAGGTGGACTGAGGCACTCTTGTTCCCCCCATATCTTATCCAAGGCCCAAACAACCACACACAGACACATCCATTGCTGTTTTGACACTTGGAAAGGTGTGATTGGAGGGGAAACAAGAGTGTTGCGCTGCAGGCCAGATAAGGATTAGGCCCTTGCAGCTTTTTAAAAATGATTTTAAAATGGTGATGGTGTCCTTGAGGTCATGTCTAGCTTGTCATGTCTAGTTTGGCCCTTAACAGGCAATACGTATGTCCATCTTAGAGTCCACTCCATATTTTCTAGTATTGCTAGCATCTGAGAACTTGGACTGTTTCTAATCTAACCCAGAGTTTAATGATGGCTCAGAGGTTTTTCTCTTTCCACGAGAGGGAG
Source organism: Gekko japonicus (assembly GCF_001447785.1). Classification (NCBI taxonomy): domain Eukaryota; kingdom Metazoa; phylum Chordata; class Lepidosauria; order Squamata; family Gekkonidae; genus Gekko; species Gekko japonicus. The sequence continues at coordinate 470 of NW_015223964.1, read as the reverse complement.
CTGTTCAGATGGCCACTCTGGTAGGCTTCAGCCTACTTAATTACTTGTACTGCTATTAAGGTAGTTGAAGTTCTAACAAAACCAGACTTTACTTTGAACATTTCTCTGCAACTGAATCTCTGGCACCCTACTATTCAGCAGAGCCAAGGTATGTTTGCAGGCCTCACTGGGAACCAAATTCTGCAGTAGTGATCACTGAGATGGTTTTGTGAACCTGATGTTCTAAATCTCAACTGACTGTGGAAACCTGTTATAATGGCTTCATATGCGTAACACTGTGAAGAATCTGATAGACTATTATATCCTAACATATTATGAGTCTGGAGTCTGGGGATAGTACAGGATAGAAGAAATTAATATGCTTACTGAAAGAAAATCTGTTTATTATAAATTGATATTTTCTGTGTATTCACTATATATTCTTTATTCACCATGTATGTTTGCAGATTTTTGACTTGCAGAGAAAAAAA
>NW_015223963.1:0-928 GCF_001447785.1 Gekko japonicus | reverse complement strand
ATTAGAACAAGTCTTGGAATATTATCTTTACAAACAAATGTCAAGAGGCATTAAAAGCAAATAATATTTAGGTGCTGATTCTTCAGCATAAAAGTATTTTCAAATAATACCCACAATAATGTATCAGCATTCATATGTTATTTTGTGTCTCAGAGCCACCTGTACGGTGAGTCTTGCCATAGTTGCAAACCCTGGATAATGGGTGAAAGGCTAAATGCAAACCTCAAATGGATGGAAGATTAATGTACTAATTCTGCATTAAATGTTGCATGTATTAGATATTAAATGTTCAATGACTTAAAACATGGTTAATTTTATTCCAAGATTTCGTTTTTCTTGTTTTTTCATAGAAGGCAAACCCAAAAAAGGTGTGCAATATCCATCAACTCTTGAGTATTCATCTGTCAAAAGCCCCTCAGTTAAAGGAGGCAAGTGGTTAAACTTCTTCTGAAGCTGTTTTTCTTTGGTGTGTGTGTTTCCCCTATATGTGATGAAAAGCTGTGCCCCAGTTCTGCAAGGCAGTTCCAAGTACATGCAGTTTCCTGCACTGATGGACCCAGATGTGCATTTACAACTGCATTATGTTGCTCATCAGCTGAATTGTCTTTTGATGCAGTTAGAGATACACAATTCCAATATGAATTACCAGTTGCTATGTTGTCTAGTTGCTCTTGCTTGAAGAATTAGTAAGACCAACAAGACTGATGTTTCTTTAAGTTGCTTTTCTTCACGTCCTGCTAATCACCCAAAATATTTACTGTATACAGTCAGAGGCTCTAGCCAAAATATTGCAGAATTTTCATTGCAAGAAACATCTGGTGTTTAACTTGGGAAGCTTAACTATTGTTTTAGAATATTGAAAAGGTAGAAGAGAATGATTGTACATTTTGGGAAACATTCATATTATTGTTGTTGTTGTTGTTGTTGT
>NW_015223962.1:0-928 GCF_001447785.1 Gekko japonicus | reverse complement strand
CTCATAACAAATGCGTTTGACACCCCTGCCGTAGACATTTGGCTTGAAAGGTTCGTGTACCAGATTAGGACTGCGATTCAAAGAACACTTCACTTTAAATCCTATTGAATCAAATGGCACTTACTTGTGAGTGGATCTAATCGAGCTTGTTCCTAAAGGGGCGTTGAGAAGGACGAGAACAGGTTTCAGCCATTCAGATTCTATCACCCTTGCAGAGAATTTTACCTTTTTTTGTGAAGGAGCTTGAAGAATTTTCGACTCCTCGGCTAGTTGCAAAGCCTGACGGCACAGAAACCCGCGGTTGGGAACTTTTCTCAAAGTGGAGATAAAAATAAATCTTTGTCTAGTGTCTGTTTATCGCCTGCCGCTAAAGGAAAAGGCTACAGTGGCTGATTAGAAACATTGGCAACTCTACATGCAAAGTGAGAAGCAGGTCTAAGGTCACCCGCGGGACCTTCCATCCCATCCCAGAGCTTCTTTTGGACTGTTATGAATGGCACTGTGAAAAGAAAGAGTGAACGCTAATTTCAAAACGGTCAGGGGTTTCTTTGGCAGTGACTCCCACTGACGAAGAGGGCTGCTAAAATATTCTGCTTCGAGAACAACGTCCCCTTTCCAATCCAGCGTGATTTCATATAACTAGTTGCAAATACACATTGGTGAAAATGAAAAGAAAAAAAAAACCCAACCCACCTCCATGTGTCTAATTATAATGTCAGGGAAGGTGTTATTTCTATCAGCATTAACATCCCCCTGACAGGCGCCGGGAGACTATACCTGCTTATTATCCATCTAGAGGAGGTCAGCACTGCCTCATTAAGAGCTTATCAAATAAAGCCACCTCGGTTGCTTGGCAGGCAGGTTGCGCCTAGTGTACGAGGACCGATGCTGACTGGGGAGTCTGGATCTGGCCCCAGGACTGGTGCCT
>NW_015223961.1:0-928 GCF_001447785.1 Gekko japonicus | reverse complement strand
GCTGTCACAATTTGGGCACTGACTTTTAGAACATCCAGAAAAGGTTGTCAAGGATTTTGTTCTGCTGCAGCCAAAGACGCAGACTGGCATTGTATAGAAATTATGCAAAGAGACTGAACCAAATACAAATATCCCAAGTCATAGACAGCAACAGCCATGACCAGGTGTGCACATCAGTTATTCCAGTTGAACAAGCTGACTCCCAAGGAAGACATTAAGGTGTTTTGCTATACATTTGCACCCACAAACTTTGTAACCATACTCTGGATTGGTTGCTAGTGATGTCAAGCAACCTTCTAACTTCCACTGTGATAACTTTCCCCTTAAATATAAGTATTTTAAAAGGTCAGACTTCAGTTACACAGCTGAACTCAACCTGGGGCTGATGATGGCCAATCCCAAAATGCTGCTCCACAACCATTTCCACTCCGCTTTACAAATGGTTAACAGGGCTCGAATCCAAAGCTAGATTACTTGCCAGTTTTAAAAATGTCAACTCTCATTAAGCTGGGAAGTAGAAAAGCAATTTGTAGATCACTTTATTTTGCAAGGGCACGATATTCTGATATTGTTCAAGTATATCTGCTAAAACCTGAGTTATTTAAGTCTGTATCATTTGATAAGCTCTATTCTTGGAGCTCCTTCCTCTAAGACGTTTTGAGTGCCCTAAACCTTCCCAATGACGCAGGTGAAGCGTGAAGAGAGGTGATGATTGCCCACACCATTATCTGCAAAGGTAGATTTCTGAAACTACTGTCAGGTAACATTTTTGGAATCTTTTCAAGCTACGTCTGAATTGCCTGATGCGAACTGATTTGCCACATCTCAGCTCTCAAGACAGAAAGCAAAAGGTTTTCATTATTACAACCCCCCTTTCAAGTAATTGGCTAAGCAAGCAGCAAGACTTCTTCTTACAAAAAAAAAAAAA
>NW_015223960.1:0-928 GCF_001447785.1 Gekko japonicus | reverse complement strand
AACTGGTTGTGCTATTATGAATTAACATTCTAAGGATCTATTGCCAGTCTCTGATATCCCAGCTTTCTTTTTTTTTAGTAAGTCTCCAACCATTTTCCTGTGCTGCCTGCACCTTTCTTCTTATAACTCAACGAGGAAAAGGGCTAGAGACTGACTTTTTCACTGTGTCCCTAATTCAGATGCATAAAGGAAGATCCCCAGTCCTTTTGCTACCTCTCTTTATGGAGTTTCAGGATGCATTAAGATATTTCAATTTAATATATTTAATATAGTAACCTAATTTCAATCTTACTACCCAGACACTTTGAGCACAATTATTGGAGGTTGGTTACACAAATGATGCAAGATCTACAACAAATACTATGACCATTTTTATGATTCATAACACAACAAACTCTTCTTGAGCTGATTTGTGAATGATATACCTTTCCCCCTGTCTGATAACATTCTTTCTGAACTAAACATATAAAGGCAAAGAATGATAAATAAAATAAATTTCTTCCAGGCAAGTTGTCAGTCCCTTGAATCATCACCTTTAACAGACCTAAAGATGATTGAAGTCAACTCTTCTGCCTTATGGCAGGACCCTCCATATACAAGTGTTCTTAATAGATTGGCCTGAATAATACAAAAATGCAACCTATGACCGTAGCAATTGCCCTGCGCCACAGAAAGGGTCAAGGGGGCCACCAGGCTGGAGGCACCCCTAAGGAAGGAATTTTTTTTTAGTAAAACAAATCAAGCTGGCAACAACAACAACAAAAAAGATAGAAAGCATGCCACAGCATTTCAGTTTCTTTTTCTAAATGCCTTAGAGAAATTCCATGAGTCTTATCAAAACATTTCTGCATTCTTCAACTAGGTATTTTGCCCGTGCAGAAATCTGAGTTTGCCGTAATATTTCACTCCAAGTTATTCAACTGCACCT
>NW_015223959.1:0-928 GCF_001447785.1 Gekko japonicus | reverse complement strand
CCACCTGGAGGCTGGCATCCCTACGTGCCCCAGTACTTCTCACTGTTTGGGGAAGTGGGGAATGTGTAATGATAACACAGGCCCAAACCACAGCTTAAAATGATTGTTTGGCTTGGCTAGCTCCAATGATTTGTCAGTTTTGATCAGGAAGGATTGTGGTGGTGTGCCAGATTGTGGTTTGAGAAGCACGGTTCAGGCCACCATGTGCTATGAACACTGGAAAAGCCAAGCTATCAAAAAAAGAAGAGAGAACAAAAAAGAAGATCTGGCCTTATGAACAGAGCGGTCATGTGACTCAACCCTTGACTGAATATTTCTAGAGCTCTTCTTAGTGTTAAATTCACTTCACACACATCAGCAATGCTTAGTACAACCCTGTAAGATAGGCAAATCCCTATATAGCAGATGGGATGAAGCAAACAGCTTGCTTAAGGCCACCAAGCAGAGTCCTTGAACAAGGTGGGAGCATTTGAACTGAGGATTTCCTATTCCACATTTTTCTGCCCCACACAACACCAGCTGTTCAGACAAGTCTAGAGGCCAGGGTAAGATTCAGAGAAGTGTGTGGGAGGGAGGAAGCCCTATTAATCTCCACCTCTCACCTTTTTACTGATTCTACAGTGGAACGTTTCAAATGTCACACAGTGAGTCTAAGACGTTTTGTGGTAATTAAATGACACAAGACCTCTTCAAGGGCTTTACTTTCTATACCATGAAACAGCAGGAGTGACAAAGTGATTCACTTAGCAGGGCAGTAAAAAAAATTCTGCTTCAGAAAGCAAATTTGCTTGCTTGGTTTTGACCTATATATACACACACCAGGAACGGATCTTTGTATGGCTGAATACTTCCTACTAATCACAGAGTCCTGCTTAAAAATTCAGGGAGCTGAAAATATATGTCCATAAGTACTCCTATTTGCATCAGT
>NW_015223958.1:0-928 GCF_001447785.1 Gekko japonicus | reverse complement strand
GTGCACATGTGTTTTGCAACTGACAAACGCACGTGTCATAGTGATACCCTTGTCAGGGAGCCAAGATTGGCTGACAATCCTCACCTCTTGGCCTGCAGGCTGTTCCATTCTAGCAGATATTTGATATGTAGTGTAAATATAAATAAGGTCACAACAGACATTGTTGTGATAAATCCAGCATGTGAAGAAGATTGCTGATGGTTGGAAGACAGACCTACAACTCAATAGGCACTGGTTCATTTTATTTTGGCTCTGCCAGTGATTCCCCCCACGTGCCCGTGTCATTCTTGAGTTACTTCTTCAGCCTCCTCCATATGGGCAGTGGGATTAGCAAGACCCTTTCTCCCCTTTGCAAATTGAGAGGTTCATATGGGAAGTATTACTGTCATATGGAGAACAGATGGACTGCCGTGAGCAGATGGTTTGGAGAGGACCATGCCAATGCAATCCTACGGTATGTAATTTCTTTTTCTGAACGAGAACAATTTGATAATGGAAAGGGTCCAAAGAGGAGAATTGTTTTGACCTGATTAGCCTATCACAGTGGCGCACCAGGCTATAAATTGTTCTCAGGCTGTAGGTGGTAATGAATTATGCTGGAGCACCTGATACTTTTAGCTAGCAAAGGTGAAGCGGGGATTTGCCAACTGTGCCATTTCACTTACAATTCAGCAATCAACCAAGGAAATAGCCAGAAACAGACCGATCAAGATGTATATTCTATAGCTCTCTAATCAATGTGCACAGAGACAGTTTCTTCCTGCTAGCCCTGGTCATATATACCCTGAGTGGATGGAGCTGGCTTTTCATGTGTAAAAGATGCTTGGTGATTGAGGGTTTTCTTTAAAAAAAACTTTAATATCCTGCAATGCAAATAAGTGCATTTTCCGAAAAAGACATGGTCAAAGTCAGATTTCTACAGCCAGAA
>NW_015223957.1:0-928 GCF_001447785.1 Gekko japonicus | reverse complement strand
TTAAACTATCAATTAAAATACAATGATTAAAAATGTCTAGCCTGTTAAAACAAGAGTTGGGATGTAAAAATGCCCAGCCTTTAAGGGAGAGAATGTATGTCAATAACTGAGCCGGCATTTTGTACATAGAATCCCATTTTCAGTCCCTGCTCTCTCCAGGTAAAGGATCTCAGGTAGCCATTTTTTGGGGGGGAATTTTCCACCAAAGACCCTGGAGATACAAAGATCTGTAGCCCTGGCTACTGTTGAATCTTTGTGTACTCACAGCTGCACATTTCCATAGTGCTGATTTGATGATACCCTAAACTCTGACATCTCAGATGAGATTTCTAGAGAGAGAAAATATTAGTTGGATTTTTGGTGGGAAGGGGAAAATACCCATAAAAAGAACGGGCCATGTGAGCAATAGTCTCCGAATTGCACACAGGGTGACCTGACCCCAACAGCAGCCTTTTAACTGAACTCTCATTTCAGAAGGATTTTTTCTTTAAAGCCTCAGGGAACATCAGGCTTTCTGTTTGGTTATTGACAGATCAAAGGTTGCCATGGAAATTCATCAGGTTCATCCCCTCCTCTGTCAAGTCCAGGCTTCTCTGTACCCAAGCCAGATGGACGAGATGTTTTAAAAGGCAGATTAAAAGAATACAAGTTGGAAAGTTCCTTCAAATCATGATTTCAGGGGTTAAAAAGGCTTAGGACCGGGAATCTATTGGGTGTCATCTGTCCTGCTGACTTCATAATGACTTTAAAATGTGCAGTTCTTTGTGAGATATCATGGCAAGCAAAAGAAGGGGTACTGCAATAGCCTGGATAGGATGCCCTGTCATGGGCTTCCTCTGTGATTCTGGCCCATTTCCCTAGCCTCTCACTACTGTACTTCTCACTTTTGGTGGGTTGTGAAATCAATATTGCAAGACAAGTGGTAGTC
>NW_015223956.1:0-928 GCF_001447785.1 Gekko japonicus | reverse complement strand
TCCTGTCTCTACTCTGCCAGTGGGATTTTCACAACCTCCAAAATAGTGACACTTTTAACTACTGGCCTGAAATTTGGCCAAGACAGGAAAGAAAAGGTTTCCCAGTCGGGAATGTGCTTCTCACTGAAACCAATGGAAATAAAAAGAAAGATAAATACTGGTAAAGAATGGAAACGAATGAAGGCGATAAGGAACACATGAACATGAAAACTAGAGAGTTGGTGAACAAAGTCACAAATGCAATGTATGTGGATAGCACCACCTAAACAAATCCATAAAGAATGAAAAGCCCGTGACCTGGACCAGGTTTATTCATTCTCTGACATGGTTGTTGCACTGGCGCTGCAAATACTTGGCACTGAAGGCACTTGGAATGAAACTCTCCTCAACCCTAGCCATTTCCTTTCCTCTAGGTTGCCTCAGGGCTGTATTATACAACTTAACTGTCTGTTTCGATTGGCCATGGGCCAGATCATCACAGCAGATTTTGATTAGAGCTCCCTTGTTGATCTTTGCGTGAGTTAGAAAGATGAAGAAACAACACACTCCTGCAGAGAGAACTGATGGAGGGGGAGTAATTCAAGGGAGGGATAAGCAAGTGCATTTTTCAATATGGCCAGGCCATCTGTTGAACAAGAGACTGCATCACACCGACATGTTTGTTGTACGATAACTGCAGCTCTTATCTTATGATAAATATTCCCCCTTGACATCAGCTAACGGGGATGGAGGTTTCTGAGCATAAACATGCAGTGCCTGACTTCCGAGGCACGCTGATCATATGATCATCCCTTGGTAACAACTTCTGGAATGGGTTCGTAGGAATGGGTTCCAATAATGCACAGCAAAGGTAAAAACCTATATCATAGCTCAGACTTCTTGGGCTATTGTCTTCATGTGTTAAAAAGACAGTGTTAAAAAGGAAGAG
>NW_015223955.1:0-928 GCF_001447785.1 Gekko japonicus | reverse complement strand
CCTGCAGGCCCTTTTTAACAGTTGGCACTGCAGACACTTACCTTGCATTTTGGCCAGGATATACTCAAATCCTTTGGTGCTCTTGCTCACGTTGCTTTTGAACCTGGCCAAACCAAACTCCTGAAACAAGAACCCAGGAAGTATGAACAGAGACTAAGAAAAACATGTCCAGAGATTTCCCCATAGCTATTTGCACAGCTTATCCCTAGGCACTTGATCACTGTATACATGTGAAAATATATGGAGCTATATAGATATATGGTACTCTCACCTGGACTGCACGTGAGACACCAAATAGGCTGGAGGAGACCCAAGCTTCCCGCTTGACTTCTGTCCAGCTACTGTTGTCTGGGTTCTCTTTGTAAACACAGCGTTCTTCCACCACCTGCATGGGAGATGGGAGACCAAAATGACCATCACTCTCAACAATCAGCACTGGCTCCAGACCTTTACAGCATAGCACCAGCCCTGCACAGAGCAACTGCTGAGTACCATAAGACGTGCATGGTTGATGTTCCAGGTGAATGTGGTCATAGTTTGGTTCTGTGGGTCCACAATGGAATCTTCTAGGATGTAGACAGAGTGAGCAACATTGGCTGGAAAGAAGCGCTCTGCCCAGCGGGGCATCCTGTTGGTCTTAGTTAGGAGCCGCCTGGAAAGCAGCTTCTGGTCTTCTGTCACTTTCCGGTACACGATATCTTCTGTCAGGACATGTTTACTGGGGAGAGGAGACAAAGGCATTTTAGATGTGTGTGTGTGTTCTAAGCAGTCTTGAATGGGCTTTATTCAGCCAAAGCCCAAGTAGCAGAGAAAGCCATAGTCAGTGTGGAAGCAGAACCCAGCAGAGATCAGGAAAATGTGGTTTCTAGCTAAACTAAATTTGCTTTTGTATCTGTAGAGTGAGACACCAACTCCCCCCCCCCCCCAG
>NW_015223954.1:0-929 GCF_001447785.1 Gekko japonicus | reverse complement strand
CGCACTTAACCACTACACCAAACAGGGGATAAGATACACTGTTAATAAGAACTGGAACCGTTTACTTCTGACTGATTCCAACAATTGTGTTATTCAGTTGAGGTTATTCCAGTCTGTGCTAAAATCAATAACAGTTCAAAAGTGTGGAATCATAGATCTCCACACTCTTAGTTCGTACATTCTGGCCATTTTCTTCCCTTGCATCTGGAGGTCATGGCAAAAGATCTCTGTAACTGCCAGTTACTAGGTTTTCCAGCAGTGCTGTTAATTATTAACAGAATAGATCCCATTCATCCTCTCAGGACAGGAAGTTTAAATTCCCATTTTACTGACGGAAGAACTGAGGCCATGACCAACAGAGGTCTGCCCCATGAACACCATGGACAAGCCTGGATTTGAACTCAGGCATTGCTGTACCTGCAGGATGGCATTATCTCCCAATTTCTCAGATGAGCTGCTTTAGCACTGCTGCCCTCACCTCTTGCCTTATGCTGGCCCACAGCTATTTTCCTTTGACAGCAGTTGTAATATTCTTAAAGTAGAGGAGATGACAATGCTTTTCTGCCACAGGAATACTGAGAAATGTCCAGGTGTATTGGGCCAGAGTCATGGACCTGAGGAGCTGAAACTAGTCCTTGTTGTGAGCTATCTCTGTAAGGACTCAGAACTCTCTTTAGGGTTCCCAGTACCTGTCTCTTCAATAAGCCAGCAGTTAAAGGTCTCCACACTGGCCCCATTTTTTTGGCTGGTCAACTGAGCATTATTTCCTGAACCCTATATTGTATTCCAGTTTCTCTGTTCAGAAATTCTTGCTTGTCTTCCCCCCTTCCCCCCTCTTTTCACATTCTAGTTTCATTTGCCCTCCTTGCCTCATTCCAATTCCTCCTGGTGTACACTGGCCATATTGAGTGGTTCAGTTTCTGATTCTG
>NW_015223953.1:0-929 GCF_001447785.1 Gekko japonicus | reverse complement strand
TCTCCTTTCCCAAGACTGACGCTCACTGCATTTATCACGTTGCTCCCAGCGGATTCGGTTCAGGCCCACGGCGTTTTGCTCCTTACAACTTCGTCAAGCCGGCAGGGACGAGGCAGAGATCATAGCCACTGCTCAGGCGTTTGGACAGGAAAGTTCCTTTTCCCGAGCACAAGATGAACAAGACCCATCTTGAAGCATCCAGCCTTTGGCACCATCAACAGCAAAGCTACGCCAAGGGCAGATTTGGCCGAGAAATCAGCCAGGGAAGCTGCCATGTGGACGACACGGAGAGGCCAATTTCTCCCTGCCAGCCTTAGAGAAGATGGCCAAATCCAGTTTTGGGCTTCAATGGGCGTGGGACGCAATGAGCTTGTATTAACTTGGCCAGAGGGAACCGATGTTGGACAGAAAATAGTCCCACGGCTCCCTTGACAAATCGGGATTCACAGACAGATGCCACCCACTACACAGCGATCCTCCTGACGGGTAGATTTGCTGTGCCACAATGAGCCTGCCAGGCGCCACGGTTGCATGCAGGGCCTTCCACAGTCACGCATCACAGCACGTTACGATCACCTTCTCTGCACTGCACTCCAGCGTCTCCCCTCCATTCCAGTTAGCTGCTGTCATGGCTTGCTGCACAAAGATCCTCTCCGGTGGCCTGGCCTGGCCGTACCCGCTGCCTTGCCCATCCAAGAGACCACAAAGCCGCTCATGGTACATTCACTCTGCCATTTCTCACAGGTCTGCATTCTTCATGCCACAGAGATTCTATGCTCCAGGAACACCTTAGTGGATGTATTGGTCATCGTGGCCCTACGTGTGTTTCTTATTTACTATACTGCCACCCTTTCCAAGAAATCACACTGGCACATCCCTACAAGGCATTACCGTGGCTCACTCCACTGCTGCACGTGTTATTATTATTA
>NW_015223952.1:0-929 GCF_001447785.1 Gekko japonicus | reverse complement strand
GTGTGCATACATGTTTACCTTGAGTAAAGCAGCACAGAATGGTTTCAGCAGGCTTTTGGAAAGGGTAGATGGAGTGCAGTGACGAAAACTTCTTGCAATGAAGAGGGATGTCTGTTGCTTGATGGTTGGGTTTTTGTTATCCATTACAGCCAATATGTCTTCACTAAGGTTTTGTAATGTTGTCTAAAGTAGATGGATAAACAAGGTTAGGTTTTGTTAAAGAAGTCTGCTAATCTTTTTAGAACACAGTCAGCCACATACTTACTGTAAGGAAGATTGCATCAATGGCTTCTTGCAAGGCTTGCACCACCTGAGGCTTCTTTTCCTTGAATTTCTCTAATATCGTTGGGACAACCTATGAAAAATTAACCAAGAGGTATCACAAAAAGTTGGAATGCTGGATGTCCTTCTGTGCTCCAAGAAAATGTGTGGACAAAGCACTAATCTATGATACGTGCAGGTGAGGGAGTTATTACATTGAGCTTGTGCTATATTAAGCAATGCCATGGTGAAAACCTGCAGGTCAGAAACCCTGTAAAAATTGGTCAAATAAAATCTTTGCAACCTTTAGAAGTAACCCCAAACTGAAAATTGATGAAGATACTGAGGTTTATCCTGACATACGAGTAATATCACTAGAGAAAACAAGGAACTTGCATATTCTAACTAAATATCTCACCAGGGCTCATATTCCCTACAGATGAGGTTTCCCCTTCCATCCACTAATTCAATATAGCAGGAAGACCATCACCATATGTACAAGTTGAGGAGGCATTTTTTAAAAATGTTAGAGAAAAATGAAATAGAGGTTACGGTTTTAAACAAGGAAGAAAGTGGCTCAGTATCTCGGAATTTTGCAACTAATAAGCCCATTTCAATTAGAAGACAATTAGTAGTTGTGGATTATAAATTGTTGGACTCTCAATTAA
>NW_015223951.1:0-929 GCF_001447785.1 Gekko japonicus | reverse complement strand
TTTGAACCTGGGTCTCCTAGATCCTACTCTTGATGCACCAACCACTACATAAAACTGATATAATTATGTCTTCAGTGGTACTTCAACAATTTCTCCAGGAGTCTTGTAAAGGAAGTCAGCATTAGAAATGATTTCCCACAGTACAGCTGGGAACAGTGCAATGGGGAGGGGTGTAGATATTGAAGCAGAGAGGTTATAATAGTTTTCCTAAGGCCACCCAGCCAGGGCATGGCTGAGGACAGGACTCCAATGAGAGGTTTCCTGTACAGAACAGCCTCTTAACCACCACTGCTGCAACGCAGCCCGGGTGTTTTAGCAGCATAGACAGCCCAGTAGCTCCTTATAGCCAGAAATAGGACACTGCCCACCCAGACCCAACACTCCTGCAGTGAGAGTGCTCCGTAGAGTTCTGGTTTGTTCATTCATTGAAACACTTTTAATCACCACCATTCCAAATAATTTTAGCTAAATAACAAACCAACAAAAACCCATTAAAACTGCAATCAGCTAACATTAAAAACCAACCGCAGTGGCAAAGCAGCTGCGATGCATTGCAACCAAAATGCAATATCCCCATCCCTGAGGCCGTCTGGAACGGTAGAGTCTTGCAAACCTTCCAAAAAGGCTAGCAAAAATGGAACCTTTCTCTATCAACAGGCATCAGCAGTGAAGTCACCTGTAAAGAGCACACTGTGAGCAGGAATTGCCATGTGGAAAGCTCTTCTGTGTCTCATTCTTTACAGCAGCTGGGCTGGGCACCATTTCCTGGACAAGGGTGTGTGGGGGGGTAACACTTCCCAGCATTCAGTGTGGTCAGCTGTATTTCCTGCCCCCTTTTGAGTGGGCCAGGAAGGGTTTTCCAGGCATGCTGTGCGGCTGAGTTTAGAGACCACATGGTGAGAATCCATCTCATCAGCAGCAGAAAAGTG
>NW_015223950.1:0-929 GCF_001447785.1 Gekko japonicus | reverse complement strand
CCCAATGCTTAGTCTGTTAAAAACAGTAATAGCAAAGAATTATTCATGAGTAGAATACAACCAAACCATTCATTAATTGCTGGTTCATTCTTTTTTTAGCTCAATCATTTGCTGTCACCATAAGGATTTGTAGTTAGGTTTTCCTTAGGTCTTTATTGAAAAAAATAATTTATTCTTTTTGGGGGGGAAACATAGCACCTAGAATGATTATTTAGTTTTGTAAATCCTTAGCCGTGGAAGAAGGGGGGGGAAAGCACATGTAAATATGTCATCGAGTTAGATGTGTCTCATCTGAATTGCTTGCTTTGCTTGTTTTTTATCTTTGCTGTTTTTTCCATTGAATCTATGCTGCTTCTGTGCCACTGTTTTCCACTTTAGAAACTCCATCCCGCAACCTTGCTTCTCGTGAGCGCATTTACAAAAGTAATGATGTAGCTGGGCCTGCCTCTGCTATTTCATCTCTCTCTCACAAACTAAAGGGTGGGTACGCATGCCAATGTGGAGAGGTTGTTCAGACATTCTTAAAAGAAAAAGATGTTACCCATTCCATTCCATTCACTTTAAAAAAAAGTTTTTGCTCAGCATTCTGTTGATTTTGGATATAGCACTCTTTTAATGAGTCAGCATAAATGTGGGGGTATTTTTTTTTTAAATGACTGTGCCAGGTTACTTTACTGTGTGATAACAATAGATATATTTATTTCAGACAGTGCATCAAGAATGTGTAGAGAGAGACTTTTTATATATGATTATCCTCTTTGTTGACAGTAACATTCTGTATATTTGAATATACTGTAAATATGATTTAGGACCTGATTTTATATCAAAGCAAATAATGAATTAATATTTCATATTTTGATCACCTCTGTGATTCTGGGGTTTGGGGGGGAGAGTATAGCTAAGGAGCATTGTATGCCTTTGTATAAAAC
>NW_015223949.1:0-929 GCF_001447785.1 Gekko japonicus | reverse complement strand
ATGGACCGTTGGCCTGATCCATCACAGCTGCTCATATGTTACATTCTTATGTACTGCACTGCTGAACTAGATACATAGGGATATCCTGTGCAGATGTTTCCTGAGTATGTATCAAAGTTAAAAGTCCAGGGGATGTGTCATTAAGCTTTTCGTGTGTGTCTATCAAAGAATAAACCATGTAAAACTTAATTGCAGACATTATTGAATTATAAACGGGGATCACAAAAAATGCACTGTGGTGTAATGCTGAGTAGCTTAATAGCCTCTGCTACGAGCTCAGAAAAAGATCTTTCTAAGGTGGGATATAAGAAGGATGCCATTATAGTAGATCACAGTTTCAGAAGCTAATTGAACAGGAAGAGTATAGCATTGCATTACTTTCATCATTTGGGTTTACTTTAATCTACCTTCCCAAGAGTGCTTGTTGATCAAGAGTGCTTGTTGAATCATCTGCATAAACTTTAAGCATAAAAAGTCTGAGTCAGTAAATAGCTATCATATAACCTTAAATTTTTATTTTTATTTATTTTCCTGGCAGGAAAACAGAGATTAATCAAAACTAGGCTTGAGGTCACCATTAGGGCAGCATGAAGAGAGCTGCAGAGTGAAGTTTAAATGCATCACAGGAAACCTCCAGATAAAAATGCTCATTATCTGATAGCCTGAGCATGTGTAGTCTGCCGTGTGTAGATATAGACTCGCCTTTGATTTTAGACCGATGATTATTCAAGTTAACATACCTTGCAGTGTGTGGTTTTGAAACAATAGGTCGCTTGGGGGCCAGCGGAAAAAATAAATAAAAGTGGTATAGAAATGTCGCACAGCTAGTGCTGCAGGCAATGAAGGCTAGTACTCCTCCTCCTGTAGACAGATGGTTAAGCAGAGTGACTGAATTGACCACATGTGAAAGAGATGGAGAGGCACCCCTC
>NW_015223948.1:0-929 GCF_001447785.1 Gekko japonicus | reverse complement strand
AGTACGCACAACAGCTTAATTCAATTATACGCAATGCCCTTCTTTTGTCTTGGAAAGGCTGCCAAGCCCAGGCTGAACTACTGCACGGGGAGATACGTGCAGGTAAGACCCCTGTGCCCTTCAAAAGGGCAGCCATGTTCAACGATGCTAGGATGTGCAGTCATAGCAAGCAAAATCACGACTCACAGAAACCATATAGCCGTTTCTACAGACAAGTCTCCTGAACTTAGATAGCCACTGTTGGGGAAAGCGAAATGTTTATGGGACTAAACAGGAATAACAGCAATGCGCTTCTATAACTCGTCGCTGCTTGCTACCTGGGACCAAGGCACACCCGCCCAGACTCATTGCTATGCTCACCCACTTCCTGGGACTCTGGGCACTGTAATTATGAAGCTATTACTCACTTCATTGAATGAAATTGCACCCACTGATTACCATCGACTGCAGATTCAGATGGACTTGATGGCACTGTAAAAGGCTATTAGAATTATAACTGGAAATGATCTCAGGGGTTACCCGGCCCAACTGTCAAAGCCAGAGGCAAGATGCTCCGTGCTGCAAATACTCCCCGCAGATTCCGGTCCTGTCTTTTTTCTCAAGCGTCTCCCAAGAAATGAGATTCAACAGGAAATGCTGCCACTGTGCAAGTGCTCTTCTGTGTTTGCATAACATTTGACATGGAGTTAGATTCCATACAACCACGCAGATCTTGTGATGGATTGTTTTTCTTCTTGAAATTTTCTTGCCTGTTGTCCAGGATCAGTTAAACGCCACGCTTAAAAATATATTTGCATTTGTTTTCATGGTACATGCAATATTCTGAGGGTAGGGATTGGTCTGATCTACCTTTCAGATACTACAATGCACAGCGTGATTCTTCTCTTCCAGGTGTTGTAACTCCGTGTCCCTTATGTTTATCTGTTGAT
>NW_015223947.1:0-929 GCF_001447785.1 Gekko japonicus | reverse complement strand
GCTCAATTAGCCAGCTGTGCATCTGATTCTGAGAGTATTTTTAGATTCTAGCGAGTGTTGACAGACGTTTGCAGGGCAGACCCTTTGGGTGTTAAGTGGGTCATGAGGAGTTTGCGTCCCATTTCCAAAGATGCCTGAAGTCTGGGAAGGCACCTTTTAAATTGGTTTGATTTTTTTTTAGAAACTATGCAATACCTTTAGAGGCAGGTAACATTGGAAGACAAAGACAGTGAAGCAGCGCTTCAGTCTCTGCCGTTGCTCTGGGAGAGCCCCGTGGTTTCCACGCTTCAGCCTGCTCCTTCTCCATCCTCCTCATGAGGCAGGGAAAGGAGTGGGCCGCCAGTGGGGTGAACACAACGCCAGGCCCACCTGCCTTGAACTTTGAGCATTTGCCTTGGAGCTTTTAGGGCGATGCCAAATCCGGTCTCTCCTTTCCCCCTTCTAGCTAGACAAGCTGCTTCTCCTTAATGATGTCAAATTTAGGATGGGAGGCCTTCACCCGAGCATGAACTTCCCTGGCTCATCTTTTCTCCCTGCTGCCTGTCTGAAGTCATTGCAACTCCCCCAATTCCTGTAGGTTCTAATTACTGTCTCTGGGCTGTGAACATCAGCTGGCAGGATGCCTAACTCAGAGAGAACGCCGGCTAAGTGGACACATGGGTCCATCAACTCCCTCCAGCTAAGCGCAGCGAAGTGCTGGTCCGTGGGCCTGAGATGTGGCTCAGCAGAGCTTGGGTCCCCCTTGAGTCCAAACAGAACCTTTTGCAGCAGCTCAAGCGAGTGTGCATTTTTAAGCAGGGAGAGGTGGAGGGTCTGGGCATGGGTGAGAAAAGCCCTGAACCAACTGAATCCCACAGCATAACTAATGCAATCAGGCCGCAGTCAGATGTGCTGTTAGATTCCGACTCAGCTGCGAATGCCTGATGGAT
>NW_015223946.1:0-929 GCF_001447785.1 Gekko japonicus | reverse complement strand
CAGCATAATATGTTTTTCATCTCAATGTGTTTCCTCAGAAGGTTGCTGAATATTGCCTCCATCTTAAAGATCAAGCTACTTTTAAATTTGGGTGAGGGTGTATAAACAGTTTATATGCTCCTTATCTTACCGGGCTGGATCCAAAGGAGCTGAAAGATTATCTCCATACGCATGATTCTGCCCAGGTTTAGAAATCAGGCAGTGGTGCTCCATAGCGAAAATCCCACATTAATTAATGTAAGGTTGGCGATACTGTGACAGAGTTTTTAAACTTGTTACTCACAAACTGTAGAAGTATCCCCCTCCCCAGGGATGCAGTCGGTACCATCTTTACAGGTCTTTCAATATAATTTAAAAAGACAATTGTTTACAACTGAAATTGATTCTTTAGCTTGTTATCATGAGAACTGTGATATCACAGCATTGCTTTATTCTCGTGGTGTTGGTTTGCTTCAGTAACTGATGTGTTGCATTTTCTTTTATCTGAAGTTTTAGAAAATCTGCCTATTATTATTACTGTTAGCCTCCTTGAATTTTCTATTACAATAGGCAGATGGGATACAAATCCACTAAATAAATACAATGTTTTCTATTCAGGAAAGGGGGAAAAATAACACATTAGCAACACTTGGACAGGGAACAACAATACGCAGTAGGAACTCGAGTTATCATTTAGATGAGCTGCAAGCGTTAAGTGAAAGCAAACAGGTCTGCAGTTTGAACCAGGTACAGCAACACACTTCCAGTAAGGATGGGAACTAAATTGCAGAGCAACTGTCCAGAAAATGATACCTTTACAAAAATTATAAACATGCTTTTGTGGATAAGAACCAAAAACTCATATCGTCATTTTTGGGAATTGATTTTACTTCTGCTTTTATGAAGTCAGGCCCTGGACCACTAAGGGCATCTTGGCATACTACAAAGTG
>NW_015223945.1:0-929 GCF_001447785.1 Gekko japonicus | reverse complement strand
CATCTATCAACAAAAACCGAGAGGGAGAGTTTGTGTTTTTTCCACCTGGGCAACAACATCGACAGCATCCTTCCTTCCAACTGGATCTTACCAAGGGAGGTGCACAGAATCCAGTTGCAGCCGATCACCTTTGTGGACCTTTGAACTAGTTATGCATTGAACAGAATGGTGTCTGCAGTGCGCTTGCACAGAAATGGTCTCATTTGGGGAGGCTCTGTTTGCTGCATGTGGCTGAGATTCGGGGTTCGGCAAAGGTGAGGGGGGACTGCATTCCGTGCAATTTTGGTGGCACTCTGTGCCATGGGGTTTGCTCAGGAGAACCTGGAATTGGCTGTGCATCGAACAGAACAGCGCCTGCAGCGCATATGTGCAGGAATAGTCCCCAAAATCTAGAACACAAAACACGGCATGGATTTTAAGCCCGAGTCGGTGATTTTTGGCCTCTCGAAGCCTTGATCCAAACGTGTAATGACATTTTTCTTGGGGCCCGGCTCTCTTCTGCACCAAAACTATGATTCTTTTTGATGAGACAAAGAGGGAATGGTGGGCTCCTCCTGTGATTCTAACCCCCCTTGCCTTTATTACAGGCAGCGTGTCTGTATTGAAATCCGTCGGCCATCTTTTGTGCTGACTGGAGATTGCTGCTACTTACGCAAAGGGGGGCCTTGGAAATTACAGGTTGTATTGCAAGAGGGCCAAGAGAAAGAGAAGTGTTTGGAGATGCAACGGAGGGGGGGGGAAGGAGGGGAACGGCTGGTCGTCTGGCGTGCCTCGAGCCATCGAGGATATTTAGTGAGCCGCTTGAAAGAGCTCACGTAGGGAGCTCTAATGGCTGCCCCCTGATTGTGCCCATTATCCCTCCATCCCCTCCCCTCGAAACAATTCGGCGGGAACTTTCGCTTGGAGACGAGAAAAGGGAAGAAGCCAAG
>NW_015223944.1:0-929 GCF_001447785.1 Gekko japonicus | reverse complement strand
GCTCGACCATGATTTATGAATTGATTTCAGAGGCAGTAGGCAATGGTTTAATGGATGAATATTTTAAGGACCCTAAACAATTCAGTTTGTGTGATACGTTAGAAACTGGGAGAAGGGATACTATTTTTACCATGTCCTTCCTCCACAGAGCTAAGAGCAGAATTTGTGGTTCACAGCTTTTAAGAGAAAATTGTGGCCAAGTCCCCTGGGCAGTCAAACTGTTGAACAATTGTTCCAATGGCAGTTTTCTGACACATGACAGAGGAAATGATCCACCTCAGAGTTGAAACCACAAGCCATCATACTTGGAAATCCATTTTATTTGCCTTCTCTCAGGGCCAGTGAAGTTTTGCATTCTTTAGAACACTTCTGCCCCCTTGTGCCAATGAATGAGAAAAGTTTCAAGGACTGGCTGTGTGAAATGAGGCTTGGGAAATATCCACAAGCTACAAACTCCACATAAATGATATTTGGAATACCCAGAGGACTAAAGGCACAATTCACACACAGGGATGGCTTAGTGAAGAAAGCATCTTCCTGTTAATCCAAAGGACCTGGATGCCACAGTGTGTGTGGGGGGGTGTTTTACACCAAAATGAGCGAAAGAAACCAATAGTGATCCTGTGTGTTGAACTGTATGAAGTATAAGACTGCAGAGGCTAGAGTTGAAATCTCTGCTCCCTGCTCACTCTGGTCTTGGGTTCATGATTATCAGTCCAATTTATCACAGCAGGATTAATATGGGACAATTGGCAAGAGCCAAAAGGCTCCTGACCTGTGGCCACAAGTTAACTTTCTAGTTGGTTTAGGAGCAGCCCAGGAGTTTGTGCTGTACATTTTTTCTCTCTTTCTCATTTCTTTAAAATCCAGTTGGTTAGTACCTTTATTGGCATACATTAGAATCAAACAAAACCAGTATTTAAATATAC
>NW_015223943.1:0-929 GCF_001447785.1 Gekko japonicus | reverse complement strand
CATTTTGTGGCTGCTCCCACCACCCTGTGCCAGCGTCCCAAAGGTGCCTACAGGCTGAAAATACTGGGTGAGTACCCCTCACTTTGACCTGACAACGTTTATTTCAGCATGAGATTTTTGTGAGTCAGAGCTGGCTTCTTCAGATGTCATTATGATGTCCCCCTTTTGCTTGCAAGTCAGGAATAGGGTACTCAAGTTGCTGTTCTTACGATCACAAGGCAGAGGCACAGTTGTTCAAGACAACATCCATTTATTAGCAAGGGGATACAGGGATGGGCACAACTGCATTCCAAACAATGGGGCTTATGCATTACAATTCTAAGTAACCAGCAGAACTAACTGAGTAGGGACTCCACCAGACCATCACCCAGACATGACTGACCTGATGGCATCACTTCTAGTACATGCCGGATATGATGTCACCACATTGCAGGCAACGTAGGCTGGGCCTCTCTCCTTCTCCTGGTAAGTCCCCTCGCCGGCCCGCTGATCACACACAAGGCACAAAGATATCAGAAGGGGGAAGCAGACAATGTTCCCGTAATAAATAGAATAAATATACCACGGGTATGAAGAGGAAATCGTTAAATGAAGAGGAAATTCATAGCATCTGAAGACATGAGCTGTCACTTATGACAGTTCACGCTGAAATAAATGTCAGTCTTAAAGGTACCACTGGACTTCTGTTTTATTCTGCCACGACAAACTTAACACGGATATCATCTTGCTTCTGACGAAGCCTTCAAATCCAGTTTGATTCACCTCTCTGTGATTAAGAAAGACGTTTAATTGAAATGCAGTTTATCATTTGGTTTGCGTCGCCACGATGAAATCGCCATTCGTCTTGGAACGCGCTTTACGAACCAGTTCCTTTCCTCGCTAAAATGTGCTGGTTACTTCTAACTCTTGCTCTCTGCATGGCCATCTGT
>NW_015223942.1:0-929 GCF_001447785.1 Gekko japonicus | reverse complement strand
CCACTCTGCCATGGAAGCTTGTTGTGTAACCTTTCGGACAGTCATTCTTTCCGCCGAGCCTGCCTTTCAGGGTTGTTGTGGTGAGAATAAAGTGGAGGAGGGTGAGAATGATGTTGCAAGCTGCTTTTGTCCCCCACGGGGCAGAAAAGTGGGATACAAACACACTGCAGCGCCCTGGAGGGGGAGGCCTGCAGAAAATCGCAGCCTCGTTTTAAAGTGTCTTCTTTCCCCGTGGTACGTTTCTTGGCCCTGTTGGTGGGCAGGGCAGAAGTGAAACAGAGTGGCTGGCCAGAGTTTCGCGTGTAACGTCTAGTCCCACCTGGAGTAAGACTAAAATATTACGTGTCTGCTTCCTTCCTGGGTCCTGGGCACTCGTCTAACTAGCAAAGAATGAGAACTTGTAATTAGGAGGCAAACCAAGTCCGCTCTCCCGAGGGAGTCCACCCATCCCTCCCCGCTCAGTTTGTGGGAGCTAAAGGCCAAAGCCGTGTGGACAAAAGAGCCCCCGTGTCCACAATTTCCCGACAGGTAATTTGGGGAGAAAGGCCTGAGGCAAAGCCTTACCACGCCTTTGGTGGCTTCTTCAAACACCCATGAAAATTAGCAGCTGACAAATGTCATACTACCACTCGGCATCCCAGCAATTACCAAAACACCCTCTGGAAAATGATCATCCGTGGCAGGAGAGCTGCCAGGGTGAAATAACGCCTCTTGACGAGCTCAAAATAGCACCATCACACAGGAGGCTGCCCACTGCACCTCTGTAGGATTCAACTGTTCTAGCTTTGCTGCTCTCTGCTCTGGGTGTGTTCTGTAGCTGCAACCGGATCACTCAACTTCTCCAGAGGCGGAGGAGGTGGCCTGTTGCGGCCCTGTTCTGTGCTTGCCTGCTTCCAAGACTAGGAATTTGTGAATAAACACAGTGGACA
>NW_015223941.1:0-929 GCF_001447785.1 Gekko japonicus | reverse complement strand
CATCATCATATAAACCGTGTCCCAGCTGGATGGCAGTGTGGTTGCCATGGTGACAGAGGGATGCTGGTTGCCTCGATAAGCTGAAATTTCAGTCTCTCCACCCACACATCCTGGACCAATTCTCCATGCTCCTTCCTCCCCCTTCACATGAGGTCTCAAAAGGAGGTTGCGGAGAGAACAAAATCTTGTGCACTTGGGTGGGGCGTGAAAGCATTCGGATCCCTGCTGGCTGATTGGCAAGGTGGGAGGGAGGGGACTTTCCTGAGCCGATATGGAAGAGAGGGTGGTATCTTAGAGACTGTCTCCATGGAAGCCCCATCACACAAGCCCCGATGGCTCATTGATATGCTGCGATTGCTGCTTTAATTTCACTTTCTCCCTCGCGCGCTTCCCCCTTCCCACTTCCATGCCTGTTGGGCAGGCGGTTCAGTGCTGGAAACATGCGTGGGTCTGGCTTCCCAGGTAGGCAACCATTACACTATCTCAGAGGGGAAATGCCTCTCCCCGTCATTAATTTGTCCCTGTTCAATGGAAAGCCCCCTCCCCCGCCTCACAGTTTTGCATATGATCTGCCAAACAGTTCCTGTTCATAAGGCAACATGAATAGGGGCAAGCAGTGGGACTGGATTCACCCTGCGACGAGATGGTTTATTTCAGTGTAGGAGAAGACGTGTGGGGCATGTACAAAGCCAGCGTTTTAGTCCCCCTTCCCCAAACTAGCTCCTTATCAGAAAGTAGAGTTGGGGACTATCGCTTGGGTTGTAGCCTCTGGAACCCGTGTTTTCCTCCTGGTGTAAGGGATACATTCTGGGGGATTCAGTGGTATTCTGAAACATTAACGCCATCCCTGTGACAATGAGCCTGGGATCAGAGGAGGAGGATGTGGCAGGACTCTCTTGGAGTGCACCTGGCACTGGAGACTCGGGGGG
>NW_015223940.1:0-929 GCF_001447785.1 Gekko japonicus | reverse complement strand
TGTTGTGGAGGTATGGGGAGGGCAGGGAAGAATCATTCCCAACAGCATCATAATCTGATGGATCGCTGGATCCAGCTCATGATCTGGACAATCTACTATCCTAATAAAGAGTTAATAACTACAATTTGAGCTGTATGCATAACAAGACATTCTGAGCCCAAGCCGCTTTGCATATCAGTGTGAACTCTTCCTCATTCCACATCGAAAGCAAATTGCCATCAGCCCACTAAATAGTATGGAGAAAATACTGCATGTCCCACCCTGTTCTAAGTCCTGTTTTCTCCACTTACATTTGTAAGGTAACTGTGTTTTAAATGTGGAAGCAGGAAGTTCTCATGATGTGACAATAGCAACATGGGACTCAACAAGAAGCATTGCTGGAAGAGGGAATTGTGTCAGAAGTACCAATGCTGACATTTCCTCTAAATTTTCTGAACTGTCTGCAAGGTTTTACAAATCAGATTCCCTTACTCAGGCCCATAAACACTTGTGGCCAACCAACAGGATGAACACAGCATATCACCAACTTCCAAAACCTGCCAGGTGCTTGATACCTATCCTTTTTTTGCAGTCCCAGTCAGGCCGCAAAAGCAGGAGGCTCATTGTTCCATGGCAGGCTTCTCTGTTTTTCTCATAGTTGTGTTTTTGTAGGAAGCAGTGCCCCAAAATCAAAGTAATGGTCCAACTGCAATGAAGGAACCAGTGTTGTCTCGATATTGAAAATGCAGCTGATGTTTTGACATTGCTCCTTCACCCAAACCCCTGCATAGCATGGCTGTGCAAACTCTGTGGGCATAAAGCTGGCTGTACATCAGTTACAAATAGATTATTCTTGATGGCTGTGTCTGGGGGACAAAGTTGTAGTGCAAACTTAAGCTATTTTAATAGTAATTCTCTCTCATTAGGGAATTCTGGGAACTGTAGTTCTG
>NW_015223939.1:0-929 GCF_001447785.1 Gekko japonicus | reverse complement strand
GGGTGTTTGTGGCCACCAGGGGATTGGTGAGGTGAGAGAATGACGCTTTCTGGGCAGAATTCCTTGCATCTGCAGAAATGCTAGTCTGGACCCAAGCCCATATATTTTTCAGAGCCAGTTCATAGGGCCGAGCAGACTCGTATGAAAGTCCTAGTTTCTGCTCCCGCAGACCTGCTGATCTGCAGCCAAGTGCTTAAAAAAGAATGAGAAAATCAGACATTCCATTATTTGTAAATAAACTCTGCATTTAAAAAATTCTTACTGTTTGGTGTTTGTCTAAGTCCATGGCAGCTGCTGAAGGTTTCAGTTTACAACCAGGCATAAGCTATACGGTCAGGATCATGTGGCTTGGGAGAAAGGGCATGCTGTGGGGCCAGTTGTTGCCAGCTTTCCACCACCACCTGAAGGTGTCTCCTGCACCACATATCATACTACTTCACCTGGGCAAGAATGACATGGGAAGAAGTGCAGGGAAGTCCATTATGCTGCAAGCCCTTGTGGACTTGGAGTACCTGCAGGCCCTTGTGCCAGGTGTGTTGATTGCAGGGTCAGACAAGCTTCAGTAGTGTGTATGGAAGGGTGTGATGCACCCAGGGTGCCTGGAAAGAATATGAGCTAAGGTAAATGGTGAGGTGCGGCATGGGGTTGCTGCCATTGGTGGCACACACATTGCACACCCAAACATTCAACATTGTCCTGCACCTGTACAGGGCCGATGGGGTCCACCTTTCAGATGAGGGATATGACATCATCTTGAGGGATCTGCAGTGGGGCCTTTTGGCAGGCATAAGAGGTATGTGGGGGTGGGGGTGGAATTAGTGCAGGAAAATGTTGCTTTAATGGTACATGGTACAACTCAGGTGAGCACTCTTGAGGCATCAGTGTGGAGGATGAAGGGTAATCCTCAGACCAGAAGCCTGGGCTGCAGT
>NW_015223938.1:0-929 GCF_001447785.1 Gekko japonicus | reverse complement strand
CAGGAGCCCTTGCCACTCAAAAGGCACGCTCTCGCCTTTGAAAGTTCTCGTGCACAGACACGAACCATTTCATTGGCTCCAGCACCCATTAAATGAAGGAGTGATTCCACTGGTTAATTAATCTAACCAGCAGAAGGAGATCCAGACATATTTCCTAGAGCTCAAGGGCCAGCAGCCAATTCTGTCTTCAGTACCATGAATAAAGGATAAACGTCTCCCACTGCACATTTTATGGCACATTCTCTAGATCACTCCACTCAACATATTTCAACTGCCCTCTGGCGTCCTCTTCATGTGGGTGGTCAAAGCCATGCAGCACATGTAGCCACAGTGGGGCAAAAGAAACTTCCCTGAGTGGGATGGAAGGTGCTGATAATGAGGGTTGCCCTCAACCACAGGATTTATGTGTAAATATGCTCAAATGCCCACATCCTGGTCACTGGTTAGGAGCAGGGAGCTGATTGGCAAGCTGTTTGAATGCATCTGAGTGGATGCAGAGGTGTCCATTTGCATAATCACACCACTTTATAGCACTTTTAGATAGCACTCTCAGAACTACCACCAGCACCAGCCACCACTCATCTGCTGCCACCCCCTATTTTAAAGGGCACCTAGTAAAAAAAAAAATCAAGTTCACGAATTTTGAGTTAAGACTTACTATTTAGTGTCTCCAAGTGCCTGTAGTGTCTGCCCATGAACCCAGGTAATCCTCTGACCAGTTCTTGCAATTGCATTAAAAATACGTACTACTGAGTACAAAAAAGCAGGCAATGCAAACTAGCCAATGTCGCTCATTTAAAAGATGCACCTACCTGCACAGGCACAAAGAGGATACAAACAGCAAGCAATTTTGTGCTTTATATAATACTAATACCACCCAACAATACTAACACCACCATAGACAGCCTGTGCTCCGCCAATATGACCCA
>NW_015223937.1:0-929 GCF_001447785.1 Gekko japonicus | reverse complement strand
ACTTGGCAAGCCTAGGGACAAGTCAAGGGCCCACCTGCAGGTTGCGAATACTACTGGGCCCAGCACATTTTTTAAAGAAATAACACTGACAGTAAAAGTTTAAAATTAAACTAAACACTTAGAAAATCTAAATGTCAAACATATACTGAATACCATGGAACCAACTTTAGTCTGAGACAAATCAAAGCATAGAACAACTCTGCCCAGCACAATTTGGTTACTTACAGTTAGGCCTCCATTGATGCTGAGGGCGACCATCTTTAAACATGTTTCCGTGTCTGTTAGGCCACACTTTCGGAGTTCGCCCAGAACAGTAAAAGTTTCTTCATCACAGACCTGGGGAGAAAATAAAACCTAATTAACATGTGCTTAAGCTTATAACAGGAGAGCCTAGAGTGGAATACGGTGCTCAGAAATAATTGTGGAGGTACAATCTAACTTTCTTTACCAAAGGAGGCCATTTAGACACATGACTTGGCTTATTGTAGAGGGATTGTAGTTTATCTGTTCAAATGGGTTTTTAAAAAGGAAATCCTTGAATCCTCTACGATGTAGAAAGCTCCATTTCATATTCCTGTGTCATTTCTTCCTCTAATCCCCATCATTTGCTTTCTCAAACAGTTTTGTGCACTGAAATACCTAAATGCTGAATGTGATAAGCTTCTTACAAAATAAACCCGGGAACCCTTCCGGTTCCTTTCATTAGTGGCTACAAACTTTTATTTTGATTGCTTTCCCCCCATACAACTTGGTTATCAGAGCCGTGCCATTGTAAATGTGTTACATGTAATATCCTGTGATTCTTTTAAAAAGCACTGTGCTATAGCACTTTTCAGTAGTGTGCTTTATGGTGGCTTTACGGCAATTTTGCAGCACCACCACTAAGCAAATTGTGTTGCTGCAGGAGTTGCTAGTGCTATTGATATGAT
>NW_015223936.1:0-929 GCF_001447785.1 Gekko japonicus | reverse complement strand
AAAAAGTTGGTGTGCAGTATGTGATCATCCCAAATTTGGTGGAAGCCCCAGTTTACTTAGATGTGTCTAAGCCCAAGGGTCCCATATTTAAAATGGGACTAAAAGAAACTCTTTTATCTTCTGAGGAGGATGATAAAGATTGTAAAACACTTTTGTGAGTTAAATTCTGAATAAATTTTTAATAACTTCATTTCCACAATTGTGAAGTGCTAAGATCTATGAAACAGAGTCATTTCCCTCTTAAAAGCCACACAAGCTTTTTAATTTTTGCACAATGACTTGCTGATAAATGCATTGTTGCCCTTTCACATACCTGCAATTTATTAATAACTTTCCTCTTGAGGACTCTTTTATTATAGGCCACACATTCCTCAAGGGAGATAGATCCCTGCTACTTAGTTTGCAAGTGCTACAGATAAAAGGTTCATCCTCAAACACGCTCCGGAGATGTTGACTTTTAGAATTTCTATTCATCACCTTAACTTTTTATTTGAGCAAGAACAAAACCCTTACTGGAGTCATGTTTATGGGGGAACCTACTTTTTATGGCTCTTCCTTGGAGATAATGACAGCCACTTCTGGCTTTCTGCCACCTTCATTTTGTACTTCTGGGGCTAATTTACTTTGCTTTCTGACAATAGGAAAAAACGTGAAGTGAGTTAGGGAAGAATACGAGCAAGTGCTCAATCAGCATAATTGCTTTTGTGGGGGAAAATGGCCTTTCATATGTGAAAGCAGCTTGTTGATGATCATCTCTGAAGACTAATTAAGCTAGGGGAAAGTCCCTGTTGAATGCATACAAATGCAGAGCCTCCTGCGAACTTGTCTTCTCTTTCTGTGAGTGGGGATGAATGAGAGTCACTAGGTCTTCCAGGATTTAAATATATGAAAAGATCCTCCATCTATAGATTTTGGTGTTGGATTTTTTT
>NW_015223935.1:0-1000 GCF_001447785.1 Gekko japonicus | reverse complement strand
TCTCTAAACGCGCCAGCACAACAGAATCGCGCCTGTCTCCAGGAGAAAGCCAATTCTGCCTGGTGTTGTTTGCAGTTCCCTGCTTGCTCTCTGGGGGAGGGGCTGTGCTTGTTCTTAACTGAGCCGCCTGGTTTCTCTTATCATACACGTGACTGCCCAAGATTTAACTATCATTCTGAGCAGGAAAGCAATAAGAAAAAAGAACTGAGTTCGGTCTCTCTATTTGGGATCAATATAGCATGCTTCAGAGCAGTTCTTAGTTCTGCTAAAGGAGACCACCAGCAAGGAACATGATCCAGCTTTGTAAAATCATGTCTAGTGTGGAGAGGGTTCGTAGTTGCAAATGGGGGAACCTGTCAAAGATTGATTTTCAGTGGATACGGGAGAGCTACCAGAAATGACTTCATCACACAGTAAAAAGGTAAAGGTTCCCTTGCTCGAAAGCCAGTCGAATCCGACTCTAGGGTTGCGGTGCTCATCTCCGTTTCAAAGCCGAAGAGCCAGCGCTGTCCGAAGACGTTTCCGTGGTCATGTGGCCGGCATGACTAAACACCAAGGCACACGGAACGCTGTTCCCTTCCCACCGAAGTGGTACCTATTTATCTACTTGCAATTTCTTGCTTTCGAACTGCTGGGTTGGCAGGACATCACACAGTACATAACTGCATAATTTAAGCTGGTTTGCTGCCATAAAAGGGATTCAAGCACAGCTTTAAAATGGGATGCACTCATAGAACAGGAGTGGTCTAACAATGGCTAGTGGCAGGGATGGTTAAATGGAGCCACCATGTGCAGTGGCAGTCTACCCCTGAGTACCGAGTGTTGGAGCCTGTGACTCCCTCTCCCTGACAGCAGAGCTCTCTTCAGTCACAAGAGGCCTCTCTGTGGTTCCAACCCAGGAAGTGTCCATTGGCAGCTGAACTAGGGGGGTGTCCGTGATGCCTCTCCTTTTGAAAAAAACCCCAAAACAGTCCTATTTTTGAGTTATTGGCCCATGTTG
>NW_015223934.1:0-929 GCF_001447785.1 Gekko japonicus | reverse complement strand
CAAGGGAACCTTTACCTTTACTTTTAAATAGTACTAGTTTTGAGGCAAAGCAGTTTCAGAAGAGACAGCTTGTTATACTTCTGTATGTGTTGCTGCTCTTGCAATCAGATCACCCAGATCACCGACTCGTGCAGAGACACAGGGGCAACCTCTTCCAAGAGTAGCTGTCTCTTTGCCACAAACTAAAAGGGAAGCGTGCCTGCCATTTGAATTCAGAAAAAAAACCTGTTCTCAGGTGTTTAAGAAATGCTTCCTCAGACTTGGCTCAAGAGGTCTTCTGGTCAACTGGAAACAGAATAAACCTGGAACTCTTCCTGGCTGGCACTGTATATCTTTATGTAAGAATTCATTTCTATGTTTTCTGGAGCAGTGTTTATATGTCCTTGCCATCTGAGGGAACCATCTTTTCACAAGGAAAAGGCAAAATCCTCCACTACGGGGCGATAGCCTAGGAAGCTGTATTTTTGTTGACTGCCACATCTCATCAAATCGCATTACGGAAGCGCAGTGAAATGTCAGTCAGCGGAAAAAAACCCCAAAATCCCGAGTCTCAATATGAATGCCCGACTGAAGGTTACATAAACAATCCGGGCAAGCTCTCTAGGGTGTAGCCGTCAGCTCTTCCCCTTCGTAAGAGGAAGTCGCTGCTCCGCTTTGGAGGGGAGAGTTGGAATAGGAGGCAGCAGCTTGCCTTGGAGGGAGAAATAGGAAATCGTGATCTTCCAAACCCAGCAGGAAATTAAGAAGTGGGATGCTGCGACTTGCAAATTTTCACAAGGCGGGTGGGAGGCCAGCAACCCCGGTGTCCAGGTCAAGAGGGGCCATTTTCACTCCCTATTTATGAGCCTACAATCCCTCTTCAATGCAGGTTTCTCTTATTCTCTCCTCTCATGTTGTCAGACTCTTCTAACATGGCCACCAAGTGCCGG
>NW_015223933.1:0-929 GCF_001447785.1 Gekko japonicus | reverse complement strand
TTGCAGTCCAAGGGACTCTCAAGATATATATGGAAGATTAAAAAAAAACCCTTTTGGGTATAAGAGTTGTCTTCCTTTTGGTAAATGTAAAGGATTCTGCTTAGTTTAAAATAAAGAGTTCGGTGGCTATATAATATGTGTGCGTCTCAAAGCACAGTTGGGGGAAAGTAATTTTTCAGAACCCTGTTTGATTGCTAAGCAGTCTCCAAAGGGAAAGGTGATCCTGCTTCCAGCAAAGATATTTCAGTTGGGCGACCTTCTGGTAGCTTAAGCGGGGTCTGTAATAACGGATCTTTCAGTGTGCTGAGGCTGTGATGCTTGTCTTTATCGTCGTTGTTCTGTGCGATCCCACATGGAACCGTGCACATGCACAGGACAGCTGCCGGAAGATTTTTAACTAGCCTAGTAACAGAGCAGGAGGGCCCCCTCCCAATCGGAGCCGTTCGGCCCATTTTCCCATGTAATGGTCACGTGCTCTGGGGAGGGGCCTCCCTCCCTTCCTCAGATCTCTTTTTGTTGCTGCCTTGAGAAGAACATTCTTAGTTAGCGCTGTCTTTTTGTCACCCCCCCAATTTCTCTATTCAAAAACATGTTCCTCTAGCTTGACAAAGATGGCTCGTACGGACGAGCACTCCGTCTGTCTTGTGTGCCTCGGGCAAAACCACAACGTAGCGGCGGCATGTAAGATCTGCCAGCAATTTACCCTGAAGGCCTGTGTGGATCCCTACTCAAGACCGCCTTATGGGAGAAGGCTTTATCCACCCCTGTTAACCCAGCAGCCAAGACATCTGCCCCGGTTGAGCGACCTATTTTTTCAGCCCCTAACCAGTCGCTGACCACGGTTCCCTCCCTCTTTTGGTCATTTTGGTCGGTTCCAAGGTCTGATTTGAACTGTAAACAATCCAGCGCACCAGAATGGGCTGGAGTCA
>NW_015223932.1:0-929 GCF_001447785.1 Gekko japonicus | reverse complement strand
ATATCCACCCATTGCTACAGTAATGGTAATTCCAATTTCTTTATACATGAAACCTATAATTAATATTTATACAAAAAAACTCAGGATGATTACTTGAAAGCTAATGCCACAATATCAGACTACTCATCAGAGGATTTCAGGTTTCCAGTGCTACATCTAATTAACCTTTGAGAAATTTAGCCACAAACAGATAGGTACATTAGTTAGATTTGACAGAAATAACATCTTGTCCAGCTTACCGAAGGGCTATCTAAGAAATAACCACATTGATATTTTCCCACAAAAACCCTTCTAATTACACAATCTTGATTATGACTCTATGAGCACTTAATGATTCAGTAGACTGATACAATTAGGAAGAACTAAAGACAATCTTCCTGAAGTACATGAAATGCTATTCTTGGGGGGAAGGGAGAGATAGGAAGAGAAGTTCCTCATTTTAATCTAGGCCTTGTACTTTAGGTGATCAAATGTACCATGGAATTTAATTTATGTACAAGCTCTGGGTCTGTGGATGATTCTAATCTTTGCAAAGGCTGCAGTGAAGTGCCCCCAGGCATATTAGACTAGTCTAAAGTGATTCTAGCAATGTCAGTAATAGCTTCTCAATCCTGCTGCTTGGTACGGAAGATCACCTGAGGCCTGCTGATTTGTCTGCTTTCTACAGCTCCAGAAACCTCTTTAAGAGAATGCAGGAGGGAGGCTGCTCAACAACTCCTGAGGAAAGTTCCTTGGCTTGGCATTCAGCCAGCTTTCAGATCCTCTGACTTGCACTGACTGATCTTCTCCAGAATCTTGACTGTTTAGCTTACCTCTTTCTTCCATGTTTATCCTTAGCTTGTCCCTTGACCTAGCTATTCTGGCCCTTGACCTGGAGCTTAACATAGTAGATGTGGCACATTGCTTGCATACCCACAGTGGGGGTGTAC
>NW_015223931.1:0-930 GCF_001447785.1 Gekko japonicus | reverse complement strand
CACTTAACCACTACACCAAACTGTGCGGTGATGTCCGCACCAACACTCAGCTTCAGGGCTGTGCACTGCCCATCCAGGTTTAAGGGAGGTCCAGAGCTTTTGATGGAAGCATTAAATTCTACCAAGCAATGTAAGCCACTGTGAAATTAAAAGTGCTGCAGGAAGGCACTTCTATCCACACAGCTGCCATCAAGCCTGCTGTTATCAGAGATCTGCATCTAGCAAATCCTCCGATTTGGAAAAAGAAATGGCAATTGCTAACATCAATAAGCCTTCAGAAAACCCAGGCAACGCTACTTTCTTTACATCTAACAAATAATGGCTCCCCCTTCTCAGTAATCAACTCGAACATTAAGAGAGCAATGATGTTTGTTTTAAATCCTCCGCGTTTACCACACCGAACAATTTACTCTCAGCACTTTATCGAACACCTGAGACGATGCGGATCGTTACCTCCAACAGGCACAAAGGATGTTAATGCCACGATTTATGGGGAAGGAGAGGGAAAGCCATAACAGGAACGGCAGGAATGGCTTTGTGGCCCGCCTAGCGATTAGGGGACGTACATGCAAAGGAACAGGAATGCTTTATGGGAGCTCGGAGAATTTATACAGAGGAGGCCAGCTGATCCTAGCCCACTGACAGATGCCGAAGCAAGGCAGACGAGGCCTCTCCTGAATGGGGACTCTGAGCTCCATTTCTGACTTTCAGCCCTGCTAGAAGGACTCTCCTCCCCTCTCTTTTCATGGGCTTCCGTTGCCATCGGAAACCACAGTTCGCACCAATCAACACTAATCATCTGCCCTTTTTCTCCAGATCAGCTGGAAGGACATTATATTTAGTTGGCGGCCGCCATGTGCTCTCCAAACATCTCAGAGAGGTGCCAAAATGTGTGGAGGATCCAACACAGCCACAGAATTCTACCCCCCC
>NW_015223930.1:0-929 GCF_001447785.1 Gekko japonicus | reverse complement strand
TCCCTAGCAATTACTAATCTCATCACTGACGCTGGTAAGAGGAGCAAGAGGGTAGAGTCAGGTCATTTAGGAAGTAGCTGTAGTAAGTGGGATTGGGGGGGGAGATTAAAGTCACCCTTCATACCTAGTCATTTCCTGACTACATGGGTAGATAGCTTTTATGTACTCCCATACATAGAAATAAAAATTTGCATCCTTATCTAGGTAACCAGTCACACAAAGACAACCCTATATACTGATTGTGTAAGCTCACACTGAATCATCACACCTTCTGAGCAATAAAAAAAAGACAGCCATAACTCCTAATAGTCTTCAACAATATAATTTTAGGACCACTGATGCTAGATCTATCTTATAAATCATCCTGGATAATGCAGTTCAAACTTTGGCTATTTTCCAAGATGGATATATAGCTCCAAGTTAAAGTCGAATAGTAAAATATGAATTCATCAGCAAAGGATTCTGGTTTGTGAAGATGTTTATTTTTAAAGCATGGATAGGGACTGTCTAGCTCCTTTGTTAACTTTATTGACAGGATATCTCTTTGAAGGGATTTTCCATCTCTTCAGTACCATAAATGAATTTTGAACACCAGGCCATTAGAAACACTTGGAATGCTCAGTTCAAAAATGTTTCACATTTGTTTTACTCAGTTGTGACAACCTCCTTAGTCCCTTTCAAACATTACAATCACATGTACTGAGAGCCTACCAACTGCTTGCAGATCCTTATGATATGTGTGGGTCACCAAGTTGTGTAAACAGAGGCAACATGTGTGTTTAACATGTGTGCACAGCTGTAGTATGTGTGAACTAATTAGTGGATTTTATGGTTTTTGTCTTCACATGCCAATGCTTTACATACATAGTAAATATGCATATTACCCTGTTTACATGATATGGCTACTGTCAGGGCTATTTTTGGGCAGG
>NW_015223929.1:0-929 GCF_001447785.1 Gekko japonicus | reverse complement strand
GTGGTCATGTGGATGTGAAACATTGAGTCAGCATGCTGAAATGAACTAATGGGTAGACCCAATGATAGCTGGAGACCAGCTATTGGATCCTGAATTAACGATACCAGGGTGCAAGCAGAAACCCCAGAGTTACTGCCACTATCATGTCCAAATCCCTGAAATGACAAGACACTTCCAGGCTACAGATCTCAACGAGTACTGCACACACTCCAATTAATTTTACATCCATTGAACCAAATGCTTTATTAACACACACACACCGGAAAATGTTGAAATGAACATGAATAATAAAAATGAATGGGAAACGAAAGCAAAAGTGCTTACTGAGTTGGGAATGGGTGGGGGGATATCCACACCTAGAAAGGTCCACCAAAGCACAAAGGCTGACAAAATTCTATCAATTACTTTTTAAAATTATTCTGCCTTCATTTCAATATGGACAGCAATGTTAGCAGTCTGGGGTGTGTGTGGAATCCATGGACTTATTTCTTGCCTAGCAGGGAAGGATATAGTATTGATCAAGGGAACAATCAACAACCCATTGAAATGATTTGCCAAGCTGTCATGTTTTGTAATGGAGTTAAAAAAAAATGTTTTGTAATGGAGTTGAATTGCATCCCATATTAATAACTGCACACATTAACAGCCATTGCATAGAACAATTTAATACTGTAAACTGATCAGAACGGATATCATAAATGACTGAGAATGGAAGCAGAGATAAGGATGGATGGAAGGGTCATGGTAAAACATGCCCCATACAATGGGAAGGGAGAGGTGTCTTGAATACACTGGCGACGAGGAACTCGCTCTCTTCTCATTTAACTAATTAGGTGGCAGGCAAGAGTCTGAATTAATGCCAGCCAAACAACAGTAAGGTTATCTCTGCATGGTGGGAGTGGTTAGACTTCATTTTTCCAAAGAAGAGA
>NW_015223928.1:0-930 GCF_001447785.1 Gekko japonicus | reverse complement strand
TAATTTAGGCAACCCTCCATAGTTGAGCAGGATTCATTTGGCTTATAACTGTAATGTATTAATACAGTTCTTCCTCATTTTAGGTGTTTGTTGAGCTTGCCAAAGAACAAGAAGAGGAAGACAGCAGCTTTGGAACATTAAACAGTACACTTTGGTGGGAAAGGTCCCAGGGAGATAAAGTGGTTTTCTGATATGTTCAGTAAGATAAAATTCAATAGCTGTCATCCTCTGGGGGGGGGGTGTGTTAGTGTTGTTTTTGTGGAATGTATGCCGAGCACTATGAGTTGGCAGCATATTTCAAAGCACTTGCAAGTATAAAGAATATTGGATTCCCGCATCTTGGAAAAAATGCAAAATAGAGCCTCTTCACCTTCTTTGCCTTATGTCAATACTATAAATGTTTCGAACTGTCTCTTTTTATTGATATATGACTTGTTCTTTTTCCATAAAAATAATAATCGCAATTAATTTTCTTCATTTTGTTTGGCTTTATGTAAAATTTAATCATTTGGGGCAATTTGCGCTTTCCTTTTTTGGACACACACATGCTGAATTTCAACAGCCATACAGCATATAATACCTGCAATATTAATGAGCTACTACAAATTTCATTAAAATTAGGTTATAAATTATTTACATATGCTGCCTTTCTGTAGTTTGATGCATATTTTCATCAGAAGACACAGAGCCTTTTGTGACATGCAACATAATGGCTATTGGTTTAGTAATGACCTAACTCATATTTTGCAGTGTTTGCAACTTTACCAGTTCCCTATACACTTTGTCTTTATCTAAGTACAATAACTTAGCAGTCATTGTTTAGGTGGCTTGCACCTCAGGTACACCTTAACTTTTAATAAGCCACCAAATGGAATACTTTGAACTCAATCTGTGGCTGTGATCACACATGTTAAATAATCCACTTTCAAT
>NW_015223927.1:0-930 GCF_001447785.1 Gekko japonicus | reverse complement strand
GTTCTGCTTTCCTTTCCATTAACTCTTCTGGATCAGCTCCTGTGCCATTCGTTAACTATGCTGGGATATGCCTTAGCCAAACTTCATTGATGCCGGCGCTGCTAAAATGATCGGGTCTTGTGGAAGGTCAGTAAAGTGCTGTGGGAGATAAGAGTAGGGACGATGCTGTTTGTTCCAGAACCATTCAGATTCCTTTAAGTGTGTGTCTCCTTAAGTCTTTCTGAGCTAACAGGCTGGCTTTCTCTCTCTCTATTTTTTTAAAACTCAAGCAGAAGGACGCGATTGTATTCTTCAACTCAAAATACCCTGTTATGACTCATCCACCAGCGGAACTACAAATGGAAACGGGGGGCGGGGGAGCCCGTGATTTCATTTCTAGTGATGGCCTCTTTCCCCCCTTAACAAATTGCCACATTTGGGTCTCAGAGCTGTTTTGAGAAGTAGGTGTAAATCTACCGATGCTTTACTAATTTATAGTTAAGATGGATCCTTGAGCTGCTTAATAATAAAGAACGGGTGGAATGAAAGCACCTATAGGATCAAGGCTGTACCCCCTTGCTGTGCTTAGGAACTCCAGCTGCAAAACACTCTTTAAAATTAAAAGATATGTTTGTCATTTTGTTATTTGTACCTGCTTTTCTCACCGATAAGCATCCAATTTTTGCTTGCATCATTCTCCTCTCCTTCACTGTTATCTTCAGGACAGCCCCACTGTGATGCAGGTTTGGCTATGAGAGAATGGCTGGCCCAAGATCACCTCGTGAGTGTCCACGGCAGAGCGAAGATTTGAACCTACTCTGATGCTTAACCACTACATGCCAGACTGGCTGTTAAATGTAAATGTAAATGTAATAGTGCCTCAGTACAGTAATGTCCACAGGAGTTCTTGAACTTACAGTCTTTTGGTGTAGTGAGAGCCAGTTTGGAGTA
>NW_015223926.1:0-930 GCF_001447785.1 Gekko japonicus | reverse complement strand
GCCTGGCTGGGGCGATGGCACGTGTGCCATGGGTTCGCCACCACTGGTGTAGAGGATTTCTTCTGGTATTCTGAAAACAGGGGAGTAATTGTGGTGTTCAGAAAAGCTCGGGTTAAACAGATCCCCTTTTGGCTCAAGCTGTTTTTCTGTGAGAGTAGTAAAGTTGGTATTATGGATAAGTTGAAAAAGAGCAGTACTTTCTGCTTTTTTTGGCACTGTTAAGAGACTCTATGGACAGCAGGTCTATCTGTGAAGCCTTTCTTTGGAGTAGGATACTAAGGTGTCTACTAGCCATATATTTTGAGCTCCAATCAGGGCACTGGCCTCTGTCACCTGCCTCTGTTGGTTTGTGCTGCTGCTGGGTCTTTCCTCCCCGCCCATTTGCTCTCTGTGGGGGATGGGAGTGATACCAAGGGGCACTGGCTGGCTGGCTGGGTGGTAATAAGCAATTCCTGCATGTGCCATTCACAGTGGTACCATCGGTAGCTGCTGCCTGATTGGTGTTTGATTGGTGGACGTTATGGACCCAGGCATGTTTGCTCTGCTGTTTTTGCCTTGTGGAGGGGTGCAAGTTGTTATTTTTCCCTGTGGAATATCCACAGGGGAAGGACCTGCCACACTGCTTTTACAGCGGCAACTACCTGACACCGACACAGCACTGTTGCGCTGCCAAACGTCTGAATCACTTCAACAATTTACAAAGTAACAGATCCCCAATTATGATATCAGTTCTCTGTTGGGAATTATTAGGGTTCCATGCCACAGCGGGAAAAGCAGTACAAGACAAGGAGTGTGACGACACCAAACTGCTGCATCTAAACTCAGCAATGAAGACCTGAAACGCTCAGACACTGAAAAAAATATCTACCAACTAGCAATGTCAAATAAAGACGAACCTTGTATGAAATAATACCAACATTTAGTTTCCTA
>NW_015223925.1:0-930 GCF_001447785.1 Gekko japonicus | reverse complement strand
CGCGTCTTCCAACAGCAGTAGCAGGCCCCTGGGCGCACACCTGAAACTGATACCGACCCTCCTGCCCGTCCCTACCCCCCCCCTTCCATCTCATCAGCACACAGACAGCCTCTCCTCTCGTGTCAAGCTGTCTGGCAGCCGTTCTGCTGTATTGCTTTTCCTGCCCGAGGCATCTGCTATCGCCACTCCGCATCGCTCCTTTCCCACCCACCCTCCATCGAACTGAAACAACAGACAAGAAATTGGAGTCTCCCCCATGCCCTCCATCAAGAAACAGATACAGAAAAGGAGGGGGGCCCCGATACCCCCTGGAGATAAAGATCAGCCACAGGTGCACAGAAAAAAAGAGAGAAGAGTCTTAATTCTGAGACTTGTCAGGAATAAGAGCAATTTACACGCGGGTGGCAAGACATCTCGCTAGGCTGAGTTGGGCGAGCTGCCATCTGCGTGTGTGTTCGGAAATAAGATACAGATTACACCGGATGTTGACGCCCACCTTCTCCCCCGAAGGCTTAGGGTAGGTATCAACAACGTCCTACAAAGTTGGAAGGTCTCCATCCAGATAGAGCCGGCAATTTAATTCAGTCAGAACCTATTAGTAGGATAACTGGCAAAGCATTCCACGGAAATCCCTAAGGCTTCCTGTGAGGTTAAGAGCAAGACAACAAGAGAACAAAGGTAGTCTTGCATTCAGCATGACTAGCCATCTGAGCTGTTTAGAGCAAGATGGAACACTGATCAGGAATCCCGCAGGAGTTACAGAGCATCCCTTGATCCACTCTGGCTCAATGTACACAACAAAGCTTCAGGGTGTGTTATCTAGGGTGCCCATTTGGCTGCTTATAGCGGGAGACCTCCAGGTTTTTGGGGCCCTTGCACGCCAATGCTCACCTGATTGGCAAGCAGAAACTGGGGCAGGGGGGGGGGGGG
>NW_015223924.1:0-930 GCF_001447785.1 Gekko japonicus | reverse complement strand
TTGGCCGTGTTTCTGTGTTTGCATTTTCAAATAATTATCCTGGAGGGAGCCAGTATATGGCGGAAGTGGTATCCAGAACATATCGTGTGATTTTGTTTACCCATATTAAAAATATAACATGCCTTTTAAAAATATTTCACTCAAGGCAATCTGCAATAAAAAAGTGATGGTGATCTGATCATCGAAATGCAATCCACACAAGACAGAATAGTAAAAATGCATCCCTAAGCAAAGTCAGCTTTAAAAGGGGGGTTATAGTTCAAGTTAGCTAGCTACTGCCATTGGCTGGGTGAAACAAGAATGTCTTTTGCCTTCTAAACCAAAGGAGGACAGATTAATTATGTGGATGTCCTTGGGGGAAATGTACCAAACAGTGCGACATCAGTGGTAGCCTTCTTATGGGCAGCCACTGAACATGCTTCCAAAGTAAGCAGGATCTGCATCTCATTGAGCATGGATGGGTTCATAGGGGCAAAGGTGTTTCTGCAGATTGCAGTTGCCAAAACAACACATGTCAGTGCCATCCTGGGGTTACTTTCCCCCCCTGCCTTCAGGGCTCTGCTGTAAATGGGCATCCGGGCCTTGATGTGTGAATCTCAGGAGACTAGGAAGTGGTTTCAAAGCAAGTTAAAGGATTAACCATGACCACATTGTGTTGTTACCAAGGTACAGATGCAGCCTGTCATTGGGGGAAACATCAGATTTAAAGGCAATTAATGCATTCCTGTGCTTTCACCTACTCACTGGAAATCCCAAGGAGAAAGAGGTGCAGGGCAGATATAGTAGTATCAAGGGCTTAGTGTCCTTGGCCCACAACGAAAGATATGGCAGAAAATAAATCTGTACATGTAGGCAGCCAGGCAGAGAATTCCTTTTGGAAAAATTGCCAAGGAAATCCCTAGCTGAGAATCTTCGCATTTCCAACCTTCT
>NW_015223923.1:0-930 GCF_001447785.1 Gekko japonicus | reverse complement strand
TTGGGAGATAGACATAAAACGTCAGTGGAATATGTCATGGCTTTAAGAGTCAATACCAAACACTTCATTCTAAACGGACTCTGAGAGGCACTTGCTGCTCGTTTTCATTTACTCTTTTTAAAAAGTTATGTTTTGGATCAGGTCCAAGCAAT
This sequence comes from Gekko japonicus, assembly GCF_001447785.1. NCBI lineage: Eukaryota > Metazoa > Chordata > Lepidosauria > Squamata > Gekkonidae > Gekko > Gekko japonicus. The sequence goes on along the minus strand of NW_015223923.1, from coordinate 778 downwards.
AGAAAAAAAGGCCTTTTGAGGCCACCAATAGAAAAGTTTGTGGAAGGAGAAGCCTCGCATGTCAAAGCTTATATCGATCAAAAACGAGTTTTCAACAAAGGAAGCCATTTACTGTGTTGTGGAAATTTTCTTTTGCAAAAATGTTTCATCCTCGGTTTGTAACTTTCCAGGTCGGCTGCAAGGCTAGCTTGGTATTTTTCCAGTACTGTGTAATGGCCAACTTTTATTGGCTCTTAGTTGAAGGACTTTATCTCCACATCCTCCTCACGGTCATATTCTCTCCTAACAGACACTTCACCATCTATCTCCTTATTGGATGGGGTAAGAAGATCCAGTACATGCTTCTTTTTCTCTGTGCATTCCCAACTGTGCATTATTTGTGGTCCTTGTTATCCTAGCAAACAACAGTCATGCATTATGGCCTACCAGGGTACTGTTTTTGCTGTCTTGGGAGGCAGCTAGCCAGAAAACGAATCACATTCCTGGTGGGTGACATTTTGCTTGTTGAGTCACAATTTATGGAGGATTGGCCAAGATGTTCAGATTGTTGGCCAAGCTTCCTGGAGGGGCACAGAATCCTGGGAGGAGCTGAGTGCCAAAAGCTCTAGGGATAGGAGAATCTTCATGCAAGTCAAGTACTCATCCAGGACTGGGATAGTGGAAGGGGGCCTGTAGCTCACTGGTAGAACATGCGCGTTAGCATGCAGAAGGTCCCAGATCCAATTCTTGGCATCTCCAATAAAAGGATCTCCCATGACAGGGGCAGGACTCAGTCTGC
>NW_015223922.1:0-930 GCF_001447785.1 Gekko japonicus | reverse complement strand
TGAACTGGTTGGGCCCTGAGGATTAACTTTTAAAATTTATTTAATCCATATTGTTATTAATATCTTTATATTCTGCCTTTCCTTGGAACTCAAGGCCAATTTAGGAAGAAAAATGAATGTACTCTGAAGATTCTCCAGGACAGGAAAGTGATAGAGATCTAAAATAATTTATGAACTGGAATCTAAATGCTATGAAAGAAATACGATTCTACATAACAAAAACCTCAAGGGAGGCTTTTTTTTAATGGCATAATGAAAGTGACAAAAGGATTTATTAGAGCAACACATCATTGAACATTCCCAAGACAGAAAACAATCTGAAGATAGAAAATACCATCACAGGTGTTTCTATTCTGTTCACTGGGCCTATATCCTGGTCTGCAGGTACATATAAAGCTTCCTTCGCTTAGGTTGGTACAGTTGTGTTCGCAGATATTTTCAGCACAAGTTCTACCTGTTCCAGAGTCTAAGAGGAAAGAGAGTCACAATTTTTATTTGAAGGCAACAGCAGATATAGAAAGAATTCAAATCAATGAGAGCCCACCCATAAGCAGCATAGCTGTCAACAAGATTATCAATAATGACTGGTAACTTTTTCTGCCCCATGTTATTGCTATTTTTGATGGCTATTGAAAAGGTATAAAAGGTGCAACGAACACCGCCAGACTGCACTGCACTAGAAGTTTCTGATTCATCTGTTGCACAGGGCTGAATTGCAAAGGAATTTTCTTGAACATTGAGGAGCACCGAAAGATCCCTCCCCATGTTCAATTATCTTTACGGATCATTACACAATGAATAAAAGTGTTTGCCAATTCAGAAAGCATTGTCCTAAACAGACTTCATTTGCCCTCATATTCCTGATAGGCTAAGATTCATGTGGCCAGTATAGGAAACTTTGCTTTAAGTAGGGAATAGATTCTTCTCCAC
>NW_015223921.1:0-930 GCF_001447785.1 Gekko japonicus | reverse complement strand
AAAGGGCCACCACACTCCTTGTTATTTTGTCCAGCCGGATGCTGACACATCTACCCGCTGAAGTTCCAGCCGTGGATTTCATTTTTGTAATATGGACATGAATATTCTTGTTCTGCAAAGTTTCAGTCCATGAATCTGAAAAGCATGATTTTTGGTATAAGGAAAATCGACATAGTGTATTCCTACCCCTTCTTTTCGGTATCTTGAGCTGTAGACTTTATCTCCTTAAAAGTGAGCTTGGTTATATTTTTAGGCGATACCTGAACAGCACAGCACACTGTATCAATCTTCTTGACAAAGATAATGCCCTCATAAATCAATGTCTAGTGAGGGGGGGGGAAAAAGCATCTGAGGACATAAAGTCCAGCTGATTCTGAAGTACGGAGGAACATAGTTTGTTCATCGGAAATGTCAGGCAGCCTGAGTCTTAGAGGCCACTCGGTGGCTCCCACGTGGGGGCTGCCGAACCTCCACCAGTGTGTGTGTGTGTGTGTGGGGTCCCTGCCCCCAGGTGCCAAACCCCTGCTGTCGGTCAGCTGACCCAGCCTGGTGTGGTGGCCATGTTTCTGGTGCTGTGGTGCTGTCCCTTCCAGCACACACCCGAAGGGATAGCATCCTGTCATTGGCAATGTGGGACATTCCGGTATTTGGGCCAAAACTCTATGGGGAAACCAGCTTCTGCGGTAGAGCTTTTGCCCAAATACTAAATAGCCATGTCAGTGGCGACGTTTCAGCGATGCTCAGCTAGGCTTCCCCCTACAACTGGTAAGTCCCCCTCCGCCCCCAACATTTGCTAGGGGGGACTTGGCAACCCTACCCCAACCTCATGGTGATCTGCCTTTTTTGCCATCGAAACTGGATCCCAGAAACTGGGCCACTGAAGTATCCCGCAAGATCCCACCCTGATCCTGACTTCCTCAGCTGGAGTGG
>NW_015223920.1:0-930 GCF_001447785.1 Gekko japonicus | reverse complement strand
AGCACTGTAGCCTGAAGATCAGTTGTAATTTTGGGAGGTCTTCAGGCCTCATCTGGAGATTGGCAATCCTAGCCTAATCACATGAAAACAAATCTTATAATTTGCCAGCTCAACAGGCCTGTGGGATGACCCAAGACACCTTGAATTTTGTCCTCCCAATCCCTTCCATTCTGCAGCCCTGAAGCTTGGAGCCAAATGGCTCATTTACACTAGAATAAATGTCAGTATTTCAGGAGTGTGTTTAAAAAAAACTGCAGAGTCTAAATGCATGACCCATTTCTTAACAAGCAATACAATGCCACATTTTATAACCTGCCTTGAAACTGTTTGGATTCTCACTATGATGGGGAAAACACACTGACAGCAGGGACATCTGTTTAATTTCTGATGGAGTTATTGCTTTAGCTCTGGTGCCATCATGAAATCTGGCATTCACTGGAAGCAAAGGCATCTGGAATTTGGTTTATAAAGAGCTGAAATAACACTGACTCTAAGTGACTGATAAGAAAGCTTTCAGCTTTCTTTGATTCCAAACACACAGAAGGGAGTAAAGGGGGGTGCGGGTGGGGAACCTTAATGAAAATTTATCCAGAGTCTAATTGTGACCTATGTTACCCTTTATTAAAGTACAGTGGGGGAAAGGCCTAAACATAAGTTAGAAGAGAATATCATTATCACAGCTGTCATAATATAGGCAGAATTCTTTCAGAATGTAAGTGATCTGAGAAAAGAGGTCATAACATGTGTATTAATTAATCTCAGGCATCAAGCCAGAGCATTCAAATGGACTTTATCTTCCCCCCTCCCCCGATTTCACTGAGACTTGCCACCTGAGGCCAAGAGGAGTAGCAAAGCCAGATCAGGTGTGAGTTATTTACGTTTTTTGTCATATGATGAGACACTGAAAAATAAGATATTTGGACTATTTTC
>NW_015223919.1:0-930 GCF_001447785.1 Gekko japonicus | reverse complement strand
CGCCCTCTGTCAGTTGCTCCGCGTGCTTGTTCGGAGAAGAGCACGCAGAGCGGAGCGTTTGCTGCCTGCCTGTCTGTGGCCTTGCTCGGAGGGAGCGACTGAGTTCGGGCGAGTTCGGGCGGGGCTTTAAACAGGCGGCAGCAACAACACAGGCTGAGCGATTAGGGCAGAGTTCGCCCGATCACTGTGTTTCGAGGGCAGCAGATTGGCCCGGCTGGGCGATCGGCTGCGGGAGGGCTTCGTGCCGTTCATGCGTGGCAGCGCTGGTGGCGGCAGTGCCCAATTCGGGGCGAACAAGGTGGAGCTGGGCAGCAGTCGGGGGGCCTGGACGGCAGTGACGGAGAGCATCGGCGGCCTTTGGACACAGTTCCAGGGCCGCACAGATAAGTGTCGGGCTATTCCCCCCTCCCTTTTCAACTCGGCCGCCCAGCCATAATTTTAATACTAAGACCCAGAAGGGCTGGGTAGGGTACATTGTGCAGAGCAGAGCCTAGGGGAAAGTGCGAGTGTGTCTGGGTCACTGGGGTGGTAGTGGCCCCTGTTCTGGCCATTGGGTCATTGGGAGCCTTCATTTCTTTCGGTTCTCACCCCCCCACCTTAATTGGGCAGTTGCTGGGCACTTTCTGGTCTCCCCACCCAATTTGGGCTGTTGCTGGGTGCTTTCTGCCCCCCCCCATTTGGGCTGTTGCTGGGCACTTTGATTTTCTGCCGTTCTGAGGGGCTGATTGTAAGGTTGCCCCCTGGTGACTGTTGCCGGGCTAAGGGAGTGTGCCATTGATTGACAGGGGCAGGCCAGGGGTGCTCCCCCTGGTGGCTGTTGCTGTGCAGTTAAGGTTTACTCCTGCCTTTTGTAACAACTTTTGATACATCTTCTCTTAAGATTGGAGTTGGTTAAGTTTGCAGATAAGGAGAAGTTCTGATAGCATTTAT
>NW_015223918.1:0-930 GCF_001447785.1 Gekko japonicus | reverse complement strand
AAAAAGAACCTTTCTTGGTTAAGCCACTGCCTGATTTATTTCTGAGAGTTTTCCCAAGGGAAAAATCCCCGTAAAAGCTGCTGGAGATCTCGCTGTTACCCCTCTCACAAACTTCTCTCTCCCTCACTAATTTCCCCAATTAAGAGGAGACACAACCCTTTGAGTAACACAGCGGTCCCATCTCTGAGTGTGAGGTATGTGTGAGTGAGCTGCAACAGCTATTCAATGGAGCCAAGTTCACACAAGCAAAGAAGTTCTGAGCAGTCATGATAAGCTGGAAATGGAGAGTGAAAGACGACTTTATGAAGTGGCACAGGTAATGAAATAAAGGATAGCATTCCTAAGAGCCAACATAAAAATATATTTTTTGACAAGCCACAATATTATATGAGATAGCATGAAAAAGCTCTGTGAAGTTCAGCTATTCCACATTATGGTACAGGAAAATTTACTGTCAAGTTGCACTTACTGGATTCAGAACTGTTTCCAGTATGTCCCCTTCTGCCAGCATAGGTTCAGCTTGGCCAACCATCTATTGTCCATATTTTCAAACTGTTTTATATGCAAATAGAATTTCTTCCTATATTTATGCTACACTTACAGTATACTCTCTCTCCTTTGGGAAATTCACAAAAACATATGTGAGCCCAAGGACTATTCCCCCTCATCCTTATGTACTCTCAGAGGACCCAGCCCCCAGCTTCTGGCACCTGGTCTGTGTATTCTGTCAGGGTCTACTCTGTCACCATTACCTTCCATATGGTTACCCATTCAGCATGGTTAGAGGCTCTCTGAAGTGCTCTGCTGCTGTTCTCCAGCGCTTTAGAAAGTGAGGCTTCACATTTTGAGCAGTTTCCTTCTGTTGCTATCAGATGCCCGCAAATTGACCATCTCTGGAGCGGTTCCTGGCAGATGACAGCGCTGTAGGGA
>NW_015223917.1:0-930 GCF_001447785.1 Gekko japonicus | reverse complement strand
AAAATGGTTCTCCGTGCTACAGCAAGCTGAAGCAGTTGTGTTTCTATCAAGTGGCATCCTCAGAAGCTTATGGGGACCGGATTTCTGTGCTCCGTTGCCAAGTAAGCCTTAGAAGTTAAACAAACAAACAAAAACAAGATGGTGTGAGACTGTAAGCAAAATATTCACACAGTAACAGTGGCTTAAAGCAAGGGACTGATAACCAGACTCTGCCAAAATCCAAATGACATTATAGTAATATTATTTTGTTTATAATTTCCAAGGGCAGTGCTCAACGTCTTTCTTTACCACGGCGAAGGCTGCTTTTCATTGCATAACAATATTACATTCCTTCGCTAAACACAATCTCGTGGTCTCTTGATTTGTAGCATCAGTAGAAATACATTCTCCAGCTGCTTTTAGTCTCATACAAGAAATAGGGGGCGGGAGAAATAAAGAAAGAGATCAGGGAAGGAGGAAACAGTGTCATGTGGTCAGAGGCTGCCACCTGGTGCTCACAGGTTTGTACTGACTCTTCTGGCACCTTGAATGAAGGGAGAAAGGATTTATTAGCCATGAAAATCCAATTTTTCACTGTCTCGAAATTACATACTTGTTAACTCACCAATGCCTCTTTCTGCTTCGGATGAAAACTGGTGTGGCCCAAAGTGGAAGGAAATAGCAGCAATGTTCTTAACAAGTAGGTTTTAGACTTGACACCGTGTCATAGTAGGCTTCTATGCATTCCTAACTGTGTTAAGGACTTTGGCCTTATTTTGACTAAGAAAGATAGTAGTATCACAGATTTCCTCTAAGAATTTTAAAAATTCATTTAAAAATTGCCTGTTATATGCAAAGTGACACTGACATGTTCCACAAGAATTAGTTAGATCTGCATTTCTATGATGTTCCGGGAAAAAGAGCCCATAGAATGAACAGAACGAAGTCTGA
>NW_015223916.1:0-930 GCF_001447785.1 Gekko japonicus | reverse complement strand
TTTTTGTTCTTTCTGAAGTGGTTGATGTGTGTCTGGGCTGTACTACTTCACTCTGCAGGTGGAGAATCTCATGGTTGGAATGCTTCTTGGCTTTTCTAAAATCCCTGTACTTAGAAAGTTACTAGGCTCTGTCACAGCTCTGTTTCCAGGTATCTAGGTTTCTATACATCTGCTCCAACTATCCCGTTTTTATTAGGGCAGTCCCTGGACTCTAACTAGTAACAGAGTATCTGTATTTTTAGTACTGGTATTTTTTCCCAGGGGGGGGGAGTCAAGTCAGTGAATTTACTGGGTCTCCAGAATATCGCAGCCATGATTGTGCATTCTGGGGTACAAAGACTGTGGTCCTTGGAATGCTTCAGAGTAAAAGTGTCGAGGCCACAGTTACAAGCATTCGTTTTTATTAAAGGTTCTTGATTTTTTTAAAAAAGATACGATTTTCTTATTTTTTAAAAAAACAATACAATCGTTATGGTCAGTTTGCTAACACAACTTGCTTTTGAAGCCCCTGTAGGACATGCTGTTTCACAGGAAGCTGCAGCCGTGGCTAACGTGGCAGCTCACAGTGGGACCCTTAATGTGATAATGGATTCGTAACTGGTGGCACTGTGACTCTAGGACAGACGGAAGTGTGCCTTTGAGGGGCAGGAACACAGCTTGCTGGTGTGTCCGTGCACTGGCCTTGCTTCTCCTCCTTCCATAAGCCACAGAGCACCATCCAAGCCTCCCCAAACTCAGAAGTCTTTTGGGCCTTCTCTAATTCACCATGACATCCAAATGCAGGCACCTGGGCAAATTTGTAGTGCAGTCCACAGCAGAGTTTCACCCTTTCGAGTCCATTAACATCAACTGGCTTTGAAGGGTGTGACCCTTCTGAGGAGACACACTCTGGCTTTTCCCCATAAACCAATCTCTCACAGATATCTCCCA
>NW_015223915.1:0-930 GCF_001447785.1 Gekko japonicus | reverse complement strand
CCTGCTAATATTCAATGCAGAATAAATCAGGAAATGCAGGCAATGTTTGTCTATGCCTCTTTCTGGTTAAGGCATGAAAAGTGAGAAATTTAGTATGAAAATATTCCTGCTAGCAAAAGGATTGTTCATATCATTGGAGAGTGATGCTGTTTGTTTAGTTAGAGATGAGTTGTAGTTGGACTTGGCTGTGTGCTTCCTCTACCATATGTGGGAAATAACTAGAAATGCTCACTCAAGAAGTATGCCTAAGCTATGAGTGAGTTACTGTTTTTCATTTTCTCAGCTGTGGAACCAAACTTTCTCCTTTCATCAAATTATGAATTTTTAATTCCCTCATTAGGTTTAGCAGCCCTTATTTGGCAGCAGAATGGCCCAAGGGGCTTTAAGGAGATGGGATTTTTAGTTCTTTCAAGCACTATGAAATGTGTGGGGGAGGGGTGGGTAAAAAGGATTTTTAAACTGTATCTGCTGGTTTCCTTGGCCACTTAGTGCTCCGTTAGATTGTGGTAAATGTTAATTGATCATTGTATCTTTGCTGGCTGTTATTTAAAGATGTGCTTCTAAGGGTTTTACCCCTCACAATGTTTAAGCAGTGAGAAGAGAAAAGTAAAGGCTGGCCTAGATGCCATGCAAAAGCTGCTTAAAAGTGCATGCCACTTTCAGGCATCCCTACTGAAATTCACTGTATTGTATGGAGCTGATCAGTAGGGTGGGATGCACTGCATATTGTGGGCGTGGCACAGAGTAGGCTTTATCATGGCATCGCCAGTGAGAACTGCAATAAGTTGACCAGGTGTCAGACAGATAGAAAAATGGGGAAGAAATGACTGAAGCACAAGTCTTTGATGACAGAATGGACAAATGAGTCTGACATGCAACTGGAGGACAAACTGTGATGAGTGTGGAATTCACTGCCACAGAAGGTGGCGG
>NW_015223914.1:0-930 GCF_001447785.1 Gekko japonicus | reverse complement strand
TTCAGTTCAGTTCAGCTTCTGTTGTTTGCCTGCTTGTCCTTTCATGTGTGTGTGTGTGATATGCAAACTGGATCCCCATGGGATTTGTACTAGGCTTCTAATACAAGAAAACCATAAAAATAAAGCTTCGGGGATGGATTTCACATCTAGAGCCAGATAAGATGAAAATGCAGAAATCTTGGGAAAAGGATTGATAGCAAATATAATTTGCTATACACTGCTCAATCTTTTCTCATATTAGTTTGAAGAAACATAGTGTTCAGGAGTTTTCATTTCTTTTCCAGACCATTCATTTAAACTTGTAGTGTTGATGCCACAGGGCTTCTGGAAACGTATCTGCTGTATGTGTAAAGAATTCATTCATCACCCAAGTATGAACAAAATGCACTTACTCTCTAGGGTTTAGTTACCAAAGCCAAAGAAAATTAGAAGATACAGGAAAATGGAATTTTATATCTGCAATGAGAAATCAATCTAGAGTGAACTTCTACAAAAACATTTGACCTTCTTTGGCATCCATTTTTTCACAGGGGACTTGGGGCCTTTAAAAAAACCCTAACTAGTCTGTTTTTTTAAAAAATGGTTAAGACCTGACCTCTTGCAACACTGATTTGCATTTATCATCAGTACAAAAAACAAAAAAGTCTACCTTTCCTAGGGAGGTATTATAACCTTATTTGTAAACCAATTAATATTTCGTCTCGTAACTCAGAATTAGCAGGTCTGGCTACCAATAGCTAGTTGGGCCACAGCTGCCTACCCAAAAGGCAAAATTTGTGGTTTCATTTCATGTGTAGCAATGGTTCTTAACACTATTGAACTGGGACTAACTCCATGCACTTTCCTTCTCCTAAACATAAAATAAAAGAATCTCCCACCAGTAAACATTGAACAAGATTTATCTAATATACAAGAGTATGTAAAATCGCC
>NW_015223913.1:0-930 GCF_001447785.1 Gekko japonicus | reverse complement strand
GGTTCCTCAGGAGTCGCCCGGGAGCCCTCTGACGATGGTGTGCCACAAACTGGAAGTCTCGACAGAAACAGTCTCATACATCACAATTACACGTATTTGTATACTGTAATTGCACAAAAGGTAACTCAAAAAGTAAGCATGCAAGAACTTATTTATTTTTAGAATGTTCGTGTTGCATAATGAAGAATTGTGTGTAACGCTAAAACCTTCACTTTTAAACTATTGCCTATCAAGCTAGATTAAGGTCACCAGGAGAAGGTAAACAATAATCCATAAACAAAGAAGGTGATGGCTGCTCCTTGCAGGAAGATGGAAGTGTTCTGGTACAGAAATTTAAGTGTTGTATAAATCCCCAGTATACTTGGGAATTCTCTGATGCTATAGGGTCTTACATAAAAGTCTAATGCCGTGCATTCTGAGTAAAATCTTGTTTTTAAAAACATGCCACTTATTCCAAAAGGCAATATTTCATAGGAGTTTCTTGAGAGCTCCCCAGAATTTCCAGTGTTTCCCTTAGGAAGAAACCTTCACACTGTCCCTCAGTTTTTCAGGGCAACAGGGAAAATGCAAGAGTTGAGAAATTGTTGATTAGATTTATCAAGACTGCAGATATATTAAGGACCTTCCACCATCCATCAAGCTCTAACATGGGTAGGAAAAAATGCTCCCTGCCATTAAGGCAGCACAAACTACTGCATGGAAGGTAGAAAGCAGGACCTTGATATACCTGCAGGCTGCAGCCGCGGCTGTAGATTAGCTATAGCTATAACTCCAGGGTTTATTTAGCGTGTTGTGCTGTCATGGCATGTGTTTTGGATAGAGACACTATTTTTTCTGTTGTGCTTCCTTTTTTGTACTGCAGTCACTGGCTGACTAATATGATTGAACTGTATTGCATAATGATGCAGGGTTTCTGAACTAGAGTTGTTA
>NW_015223912.1:0-930 GCF_001447785.1 Gekko japonicus | reverse complement strand
AAAAATAAAGAACCCAAAATTTTACTACTGGTCAAGATTTGCAAATCAATGAGCTGCTAACGGAATAAAAGGAAAAGAAGGATTTCATACCTGCAAGCCGTTCTGTCTGGAAATAAACGCATGGGCCATATGTGTTCCTGCCAGCAGCTACTCCTTGAGGTTGATTTATCTCTCACAGGGAGGTTCAATCAGCGTCAACCAATCCATGGTCATTTTCAGCAACTGCTCTCCTACTCTGGAATGGGTTACCTCTAGGAGTGCACCCTCTTAGGCACCTTAAAGCTGCAAGGCAAGGGACTCTTTTGTTGCACTTTTGATTTATTTGGTCTGAATGGGTTGTTCTAATCCTGGATGTTGCTAGTTGTATTTTCATGCTCTGTGGCAGCTTGAGGCGAACCACTTGGCATCCCTGGGGAAAGGTGATCTCCAAATACTTTTAATAAGATTTCACAGTGTAAAATAATCTCCTGGGCCAACTTGCTTCTCAGAGGTGGGGAAATGGGGGAAACTTGACAGCCGGGGCAGAATGATGGCCAAATGCAGTATTATGGATGCTGAGGAATCTTTGCATCCTTTCTCATTGTGCATTCCATTTAAAGCCCTGTCCAAAATCAAGCCAAGGCTCTGAATGCATTCTTCCTAAGGCTGGTAAATTCAAATTAATTCAGTGGCATTTCCCCTCAACAGTGGGCTTTGGGCCCAAAGATATGGGCACTTTTTCTGCTGGCCCAGACATGTGATGCTAATGAGAAATAATAACTATTATGGGATGAGTGGACTATTCAGTTTGGAGACTGCTCTAGGCAACAGAAAGTGCCACAGGCACCCCTAGGAATACTACTTCATCCTAATAGAACAGCGGTGGTGGTGGGAGACCAGTCAGGTAGCCCCTTCTATGCTGAGGAGGAGAGAGAATTTTATCTCGTCGTC
>NW_015223911.1:0-930 GCF_001447785.1 Gekko japonicus | reverse complement strand
TGACATGATAGAAAATTCTATAGAGCTCAGCCAGGTATTTAATTTAAAAAGTATGTGTTTTGGTCTGCCTTTTTGTGGATGTGTAAAGATCTTTAAATGATGCAATTCTGCATTGTAGTCATTATAAGTAATATTTATATCTGTGTAAGAGTAAAATCCAGAACCATTGCATTAGGTAAGTGCCAAGCAATTAGATAGGCAGTTGTTCTGTAGACATGCTACTACTGTATGAAACACAGGCTGGACACTTGGAGTGCAGTCTACAAATTGTTAGTTGGCCTAGATATTTAAATCATCTCAAGGCTTAATTTTTTCAGCCTTCAGAGTATCCTATTTTAACAACCACAACTAATTACTGAGCAGGGTCCTACCAGCTTCTCCAATGATGGAAAATGGAGAAAGTCTTCTTTGGCCCAGAAAAGATTATGGTGGGGATCATGGGACTGAAGGAAGAAGAGCCATGTGAGCTATAGTAATAAGGGGAGATGGGCAGGATTAAGTTGAAAGCTTGTTGGATCCACCCTGCTGCTGTCATAAAACCTAAATGTTCTCACAGATTCAACATGGATTTTTGTTGAAGAACTGCAGAATTATAGGGCTAGTAATTAGTAGCATGCCTAAAGACCTGTCACAATTTCAGTGAAATCATTCTCAAGATAACTGCCTTCAGGGCTCCAGCTTTCATTACTTAGGATACATTAGCGCAATAAGAACTTTTAATACCTTTTCATGACATAAATTCCCATCTCTAACAGTTATGAAAGAGTTGTCCTTAACAAAGGTACCTGTACCCCATCCAGTAACAGCAGAGGAGGGGAGCATGCAAGACCAGGAGGGTTATTTAAAACTATCTTAACTCCACAGCTTGCCTGTTGCTGCTCCTGACCTCCGTGACCACAATACCAAGGAGAGACTGCTACCTTTGGGAAG
>NW_015223910.1:0-930 GCF_001447785.1 Gekko japonicus | reverse complement strand
ATCATTTTTGGCACTCCAATATGCATAAAGGCAATGTGCTCCACCATCAATCTGCTCAATATGCACGGCTGCCAAGTAGTATGAAAGGGGCTATGCATATATTTTCTCTGTACCTGCAGTTTTGGTACATGCAAACTGAACACTGGATTTTTCAAGGTACGTGTTTGAATATACTATTGGTGTGCATGCACACCTTTGTCCCTTTTCATACAACATGGCCCTTTATATCAGGAGGATCACAAGCGATATTTCCCCCATTGTGCATGGCTGGAGCACCATGTGACTATCTGACTGTCTGAAAAGGGCTTCCAATGCATCTTAAAGTTCAGGAAGAAAACATCATTCACATAGGTGGACTTGCATCTTCAGAAATATAATATGGTAATCAACCCCTATGCTAAGAGTAACTGTTGCTCCGCAAAAACCCACAAAACCCACTTTTTCTCTGATGGCTCTGTTAGTGTCTTCCAAGCAAGCTTCAAGACATGCAATCATGTCTGTCCTATGAATTCATTGTTCTTTATGGTCGCAATCTTCAAGGGGAGAATGAAGGAGAATAATAAATGTTTCATATCTTTTTCTTTATTAAAATGGCAGCAACAGTGAACGAAAGAAAAGTTTTCCACATTTCTTCCCGCTGCAGACAGATCCGACTACAGAAAGCTGATTCAACAATGCACAGTGTAGAAGAGTCGTTAGGAAACCAAGTGGCATTCTGGGTAAATTAATGTTGCTATTTGTAGCAGATATCCTGATTCCAGGTCAGGTGCATGCACTGATTAGGAAATGCCATGCTTTGTAGATACATTATTGTACAATAATTTACATCATCCCAAATCCATTAGACTACTTAGATGAGTGAATCCAAGAGGTATTTTAGAGTAAAAAAAATAAATCACATTACAGATTTTGCACACAAAGCCAAAGACA
>NW_015223909.1:0-930 GCF_001447785.1 Gekko japonicus | reverse complement strand
CCCAGGGATATTCATCTGTTCCCTGCCATCACTGTCTTCCACCAACAGGAGAAGACTTCTATGCTTTGTTTGATATTTCCTCAGTGAGCTCTCCTTCCTGCCCTGTGTTTTAATCGCTGTGTTTTTATACGTGTTTTGTGTTTTGTATTAATTGATTTTATGTTGTGTTTTATAGTGTTCTGCTTTTAATTTCTAACTGCTTTGGTGGCCCTGATTTTGTAGATGAATGAGTAAATAATAGATATTGAAGTCCATTGTCTTAGAAGGGTGTAATTTGTTTAGGATGGCACTGTGAATATGTGATTAGCTGAAAACATTCCCTGTGAAATTCATTGCATGGTGGAAGATGGAAGGAATCTCATTAAAATCTGAGCTGGTTTATCTAATGGCTGCTAACCTATTTTCTGTAAATTGACTGTTAAGATCAGACTCTTCTTCCCCTATTCTCTCTTTCTAGCTCATGTCACTGTTTTGGCATGCTCCTTGTCAACAGTAGTTGCAAACCAAATTATCCTTCATCTTTCCACAGGTTAAATACAGCATGCTTGTCTTTGTTTTCATCTATGAGATGATGGAGGGTACGCTTTCCAAATCCTTGTTCCATATTTGTGGACAGGGGCCTTGAAAGTTATTCAGTGTAGAGTTTTGCATAGCTTTGTAATTCTGCCATAGGTAAAAGTACATGATTTGAGTAATGCTGTTTACCTCTATTTATCTGATCAAATAACTTAATCTAGCCAATAATGTGGTATGAAATTTGAGGAGAAAGCATGGTGTTCAATTTCCTTACAGAGCAGTAGCTTTTTGACCAAAACAGTGAGAATTATGTTCTGATCCAAATAGACTGATGCAGTTAACGCAGCTGCGTCAGAGACATAGGCAGATTCAAGGAAATGCATTTTGGCTCGAAATATTTTAATATATATTATT
>NW_015223908.1:0-930 GCF_001447785.1 Gekko japonicus | reverse complement strand
AGCCAAAACTTGGAAGCAGGAGATACAGAGGGGGTGCCAAGAGACTTGAGGGGAATCATTCCCGCATCTCCTCCAAAACACTAAAGGGGGAAGGGACAGACGGAGGGGTGGGTCAATGAAAAGGCAGGGAGAGAATCGAGAGGGAAGAGAACCAAGTCAAATCACCGCGTCACTCATTCACGGACAAAGTCTCCGACATCGTTTCCCTCGGCCAGCTGCTCTACGCAAAGAGTGTTAACGCTGCCTCGAGACGGTTAGTCAATTTAAATCTTAGGTGAGGGGGGAGGGCAGGAAGCTAGTTTTCGACTCGTGGAAGGTCCAAAAGTGACGGTTTGGTAGGGGCTTCGCCATCAGAGTTTCACTGTCTGTACCTGGGCAGAAAGGTAGGGATAGGAGGAGAGAAACAACAGAAATCAGGAAAAAAAGAGGGAACAGAAAGGAAACGCAGAAGGAATAAGAAAATGGAAAATTCAGTGCAGGAGGTCTGGTGACTTGGGCCTAGGGGTTAACTCTGAAGGGGCTATACCACTTCAGGTGGGGACTTGTGTAACTCGTGGGGGGGGGTCTTCTCACACAGAAAGTTAGCAGATCAGCAACAACAGACTATAATTCATCTAGAATTCACTTCCCCCCCTCAGTTGTCATCTTCTCCTCAGTCATCTTCCCCTCAGCCACTTCCCTTCCCCTCAGTAGGCTAGAATTCATCTTCCCCTCAGCCATAATTATAGATATAAAACTATTTTTATTTTTTAATCCCACCATGTGAGTCTCCCCCTGTAGGCTGAAGTGGTACAGCCCAGACACAAGTTAGCCCCAGCTGGAAGGAAGCCCTCTGTTCAAATCCAGTTTTCAAGAGGGTTGTGCATCTCCTGCCACCGGAGTCAGGCGATCCCCCGGGCAGTTCAGATACCTCATTTCAGACATCGTTAC
>NW_015223907.1:0-930 GCF_001447785.1 Gekko japonicus | reverse complement strand
ATCAGTTGTGATTCTGAGAGATCTCCAGCTACGATTGCCAGTCCACTGATGGGGGCAGGGAACCATTCCCTGCTCCTTTCTCACTTCTTGTTTCTTGGGACCACTCAGAGCAGTGGGGGGGGGGAATGGCAGTTGGCCCAGTGGCATGACATGACTTCTGGGTTTACCCTACCAGTGAATCTAGGAATCTCTGGAGACTCCATGGTAAAACCATAGAGTTTTTGGAGATTCCTCAAGAGGAAAGATGCCATTTCCAGAGGAAAGCCATTTGAAACACACATTACTAAAAAGACAACTAGAACAAGACTGCCAGGACCGATCATCAGTGGGAAGGATCCAATTAGGCATGAAGGTGATTGATTTCAGAAGAGAGGCATGACATCATTTTCAGATTTTTTCCCCAGAAGTGATGTCATGCTGTCACCAGTGGCTACCTCCCATGTCCCCACCCCAGTCTCCCTCTGGTTGCCAACCTTGTCTCCAGGCCCCACCTGGAGGCTGCCCACCATAGTCAGTGTTCTGTTTTTCCTCATTCAGAACCTAGGCTGAACTTCCCAACTGTCTCCTACCCATCCAGCCACCTCTCAGCTAATTGCCTCCATTGGGCCTCATTCTGAAACTTATCTTCCTCTTCCTTCAAGTGATACCTCGCTCCTACTCCTGATTCCTTGTGGAAACTGTAGTAAAAGGGGCTTTCTTGTCATCGATGCTTCATACCATAAATGTTTAGGGCTAATTCTTATATTAACAGTTCTCTCTGTTAAAGTGGTCCTACAAGTTTGTCTGGTTGTCTACCTACTTCCAAGAAAGACAATGAGGATGGGGGGGAGGGGCTAGATCTGCAGTAGTAATATTTACTCACTTTTTCATTGAAGTTTGGTAGAACCACTCAGACCCATGCCAGGATTCCATTGAAAGTGTCAGAGTGGA
>NW_015223906.1:0-930 GCF_001447785.1 Gekko japonicus | reverse complement strand
TCATTCCTTGCGTGTGCACAGATTGCAACAGTGCGTTTTCATGCCAGGCTGCGACAAAGTAAGCTTTTGACCCAGAGTTGCTCGTTAAGCCATAGTTTTCCCCACTGCAACTTTTGGGATCATAAATAGCCTCTTTTAATGGCACCAATAAAAATCCAAGGATGCTGTTTGAGGGCAGATAACATTGCCGCTTTCCTCTTTAGGGATAAACGCAAGGCTGCTGCTAAGATGGTAAGCAGATGTTCTTCCTCCCTGAAGGGATATTAAAGATCTCCTGATGATACGTTTTGCAACATTTGACTTTATCCTTGGTGTCCTTGCCAAAGTTCTATTATACTGTGGGTGCTCCCAATCTTTGAGGTTAAAACTACTTGGTATAATGCAAACTGTAGGAACACACACTAATGTAGCATTTGATGGCTTGCCCATGGCGATTCATCTTTTAGGAAGGCTATTGAACTCTGGCCTAGAGTTTCTTACCAGTCACAGATCATAAGAGTCACAAATGTGCAGTTTTTTTAGCTTCTTTATTAAAAGCAGGGCTGTCTCAGGAAAGAGATATGAGAGATACTGATCACCCAAACCGAAAAAGCCATCTGCTCTGGTGAACGCACCTTCTCCTATTCCATATGTCTTATTACACTGGAAACTCACACACTAAAACTGATTTATGGTTCTAAGTCAGGCATCGACTCCTTTTTTTTTAATTATCATAAAATGAATCCAAATCAAAGGAGGTGTCTGAGCGAAACAGAACTGTGCAATGAGAACATGAATAAATAATACAAATGAGCAGGATAAAGACAAGTTAATACAGAGGTTCTGTAAATTTACTAGTGGAGACTATGTTTGCCAGAAATATTTGATTCTAGTGTTGCAATACAACAGATTAGACATAGAAACCAGCAGAGGTCGATTCGGGGGGGATCG
>NW_015223905.1:0-930 GCF_001447785.1 Gekko japonicus | reverse complement strand
CACCTGGAGGCTGGCAACCCTAACCTGGACCAGGCAGAGAATCCCCATCCTAGTCCCCCTCCCTGCATTTCCTGAGCCACTATCAGGATCAACCAATTGTACAGTGCTGGGCCGGAGCAGTAATTACCCACAATCCCTAGGGAGCACTGCTAGGTCCCTGTGGGGTCAGCTCCTGCTCTCTGTTAACCTCAAGTCCATGGGGTATATTGGAAATGCTGCTTCAGCAAAGTCTTGGTGCCCCCCTCCCCATTCCTGTCCCTCCATCATGCAGCTTGTTTACTCCTTGGGCTTGGCCTGTCTTGACCCTAGGGTGGGGGCCGAGGGAGAGGGGAGGGGGGATGTTTTGGGAACAGACAGTCCCCATGGTGCTCGCAGGCTGGAGGCGGAGCATTGAAAACAGAGCCCTGAGGAATCCCCTTCAGCTGCATTTACTGGGGAGCAGCTGTCCCTGAAGCTGGGCCCACGGCCAAACCGGCCCCTCCCGTCCATCTGAATTAGTTTAATTCAGAGATCGTTTACTCACCGGGCCAGTTGCACAAGTGGTTGCAAAATATAATGGGCACCCACATATGCTATCCTGCTGCAGCTCTTCTTGGGAAGGGGGCAGCCTCCCTCAGGTCTTCCTCCCCTCCACCGTCCCCCCCTCCGGTTTATGGGAGTATCAGATATTCTCTGGAGTTGCTTGCGTTTTTGTGCTTTCTGCCTCTTTGCACCTCCCCGGCCAGGGCCTTCCTCACTGACTGCTCTCAGAAGGTCTATAAATGACAGTGCATGCCAGATGCACGGGATCCTACCAGCTTTTATAGGTCAGGTCATTTCGAGAAAGTTCTGACACACTCTTCTCTGTGTCATAACGTAGGGTGGAACATGCCTGTTTGTGTGTCTGGAAAGACCATCAGCAAATCCCAGGGTCCCTATGCAGAGGCAGGC
>NW_015223904.1:0-930 GCF_001447785.1 Gekko japonicus | reverse complement strand
TCAGATCCAGCTCTCATAACAAATGAATTTGACCATTGCTTGCATGGCTGGATAAGTATCTGATTAGGAAAGATGGGGAGTATCTAGCAAATGGTTTCAGGGATGGTTTTCAAGATTCCTTACTCAAGTCCTTGCCATTTCTTCAAGGCTAAGTACTTGAAGTCAGTGGTGTGTTTAGAGCAGGTAATGAAGGGAAAGTTATTGAAAGAGAAGAGGGAAGGTAAGGTAGCAGGGCCATTTGTGGCCTTGCCATTTAGTACATTAAGAATTTCTCCATTCGGCATTGTTCCCCAAAAAGCTAAAGGACAATACAGGATCATTAATCACCTGTCATTCTCTAAGGGAGAGTCAATGAATGATAGCATCTGAAAAGAGTTTTGCTCAGTCTGATATGCATCATTTGACTCAGCAGTAGATATGATATGCCATGTTAGCAAAGTGCCATACAATATCCACTTTCTGCTTGCTGCCAGTCCACCCTAGGGACTTTGAGCTATTGGGTTTTTAGTTTCAGGGCCAGTATTGTTTTCTAAAGTGCTTCCTATGGAGTGTTCCATATTCTGTGACGCCTTCAAGCACTTTAGCACAATTTATTTATTTCATTCCATTTATTTCATCCACAATGCTTGAATGGGCTTTTTCACAAAACGCCAGGTCAAGTAAGGTCACTCACTATTTGGATGATTTTTTGTTTGAGGGCCCACAGAGCCATTTGCTCCTGACGTCATGAGGGTGCTGCTGCAAGGATACAAGTTGCACTGTAACAGGCCAGGGAAGCAAAATAGTTTCTGGCAGCTGCACTGACAGCGTTCTATGCAACCTTGAGGATTATGAGCTGGTAGTATCTTTGCAATGGGATGTATCATGGACAGCCCTCCAGGTGGAGGACGTTTTGCTTGGTTCAGAGAAAGTGACACTGGTCATATGCAG
>NW_015223903.1:0-930 GCF_001447785.1 Gekko japonicus | reverse complement strand
CAAAAAGGTCTCCTAAGGAAACTCAGGTGATACAAACCCTCTCATAGGTCTGCAAATGTGTTTATTACATATTCAGTGTAAATCTTCTGTCAGGATTGTTCAGGACTTTCCCCTATCCATTGCATCCAGATCTATAGCTTTGGGAACCTACAACAGAGAGAAGATACCAGGGAGTGACTATATTAATTTCCTCCACTAAACATTCATTCCAGGTTTTAGCAAGTGCATCAACAGATTCATTCTGAAAATTACACACAAAAACACGTACACATTGATCATGCAAGCTCCTGGGGCTTCTACCCAGGAGATCTGCAAAACTCAGAGGGGGGAATCCCATTTTCCCATCCTCGCTCACTGGGCCAACCACTCACTGGCTCCTGTTGTTCCACACATGTACAGCTGCCACCTCTACAGCTCGCACATGAGGCTAAGCAATGGTTCCAACTCTTCCATTCCTGCCTGCACATGCACCCACCCACTCACTAGGAGTGACCTCACTGTCTCAGCCTTCCTGGGTCTTCTTCCCCTTTTCTCCACCTCCTGCTTGCAAGGCTTCTGGCTCCACCTGCCAAGCTCAAGCAGTAGCAATGATTATTGTTCCCACTCCTCCTTCAATAGGCAAACATGACTGGTGCTCCATCTGCTGCCTCCACCGCAAGAAGTGTGAATGAGGCCAGCCAAGAGAAGAGTGGTCTGTGTTCAAGTGCAGGCAGCATTATGGTGTTTGGGGAAATTTACCTCCTCCATTTTTTCTTTGAAGAACTTAGCATGTCTGTTTTCTGTCTCCATGATTCCAATCCATGGATAGTATCTACTGACAGGATCATGCTGACTATTAGATATATTGATATGTGTTTCCCTCCCCATCCTTTTTATTGAACTCCTTCACAAAAGTGTACTTAAAAGTGCCCAAAAGTATTTCACAAAAAG
>NW_015223902.1:0-930 GCF_001447785.1 Gekko japonicus | reverse complement strand
GGCAGTGAATTCCGTGTGTTACTCACTCTAATTGCCTTCTCCCCTTCTTCCTAGCCAGATAGACTCCTCTCTCGACTCCCTTCCATCACCATAACTGTGAAGGCCTGTCTTACCTCCCCTGTCCCTCATCTCACCCCAATTGGTTTGAATCCAATGAATGAGTTCCCTATGCTCTGCTGTGGAGGGCCTTTCTTCTTCCTCTAAACCCTCCACTTGTTCAAGATCAATGGTTTTCAACAGGCACTTGTCCAAATGGATGTTTTAGTGGAAGAGGAAGCTCACGCCACAGCAGGGACTATTTAGGGCATATGGAACTTGTTCAAGGGATCCAAGCCAATGTGGTTTCAGACCGAGATATCAATGGGACATTCTTCTGAATAAATACAGAATCAGCTAGGTATGTGCAGAATCTCTCTGAGAAACGTTCCTCTTATATAAATACTTGCCCCCCCCTTCACTCTTAACATCATTTTGTCTAAACTTTCCCTTTGAAATTTCACAGTAGGGGGAAAGAACCTGGTTGGCGACTGAGGAATGCATGGAACATATCAAGGTCCTTCTGTGTGGCTTTCACTGAACAACAGACCCTTCCCACTTGGGTGGAATCTGTGGCAGTATAGTGGGAAAACTTGGACTATGAACTCTGTTTCAAACCTGCAAACCCAAGCAAGTTGACCTTGGATTAGCCACACGCTTTTAGCCTAATCTACTTTATAGAGTGGCTTTGAGGATGAAATGGGATGATGCATGTGAATACTGTCTTGCTTTCCTTGGCAGAACAATGGGATATAATCTGTCTAAAGTATCAGGCTGCAACACTGACTGGAACGTCTACAGAAACCTTTACTCTGGCCCAGTTTTTCTTGCTGAATTTCCTACACAGTTCCTGGGGATTTGTCCTTCCAGCTAGGGATTCCAGTTTGGTGTAGT
>NW_015223901.1:0-930 GCF_001447785.1 Gekko japonicus | reverse complement strand
CACACCCGTACTGCAGTCATTGTTCCTGGGTTTAGAAGGGACAGCTGTGGAGAGGAGAATGCAGCAAAAATCCATGTCCACCAGCACCTTCCTTCTACTGATGGATTGTTCGATCCAATCCATTATTGCACTATATCCTGCTGCCCTCCTTCACACAGAAGATTTCTTGGGATGGAGGAATAATCCATACTTAGCTGAATGGAGTGGTGGCAACCCAGTCTCTATAGTTCTGTGGTATGTCATTGCTTGTGGGATGTTACAAAGTAATCAAAACAATAATGGGGAAGAGGGAGGAAAGACATCCCTTCCTACAAAAAGCTTATCTCTATAGTGCTGGAGGATGCAGAGAGAAGATGGGAAAGATGAAATGGAAGCAGCAAGTGCAACCGCATTGGCTTATATCTGTCCCCTGTTAGGCATACTTAGGCCTTGTTCAAGTTGCCAGTAGAGAGTAGGGGTTTAAGACAATGGCTTTTAATTGAAAATGTGGATTTTGCATAAGGATTTGAAATCAAGGAAGTGCTAGGAATACTGGAAAAGAGTTCCAAGCATGTGAGACACTGAGAGAGTGCAAGTGAACTATTTTCCAGGTGCAGGGCAATTTTAGGTTAAAAGGCTTAGACTGCATTTTGATTTTCATGGTGGAAGCTGTACTGTCTTATCTTAACATTAACTACAGTATTTAAAGTACGCCGAATCCCTTCCAGCCCAGCAGTTCTGTGAACATACAAATTTACATGAAGTTGTAAATATCTCAAAATCAGTCACCTAGCAGACGTCAAAACCTTTACGTTGAGATTATATTTAACTCTAATATGCAGCAAGCAGCTTTCGTTCTAACTAAATAACACCATAGAAAAGCAACTCTAGTTTTTAGAATGTAGTTAATCTCAGATGATAATTGCTGTGTGTTGAGTACTTCCAAGTGTT
>NW_015223900.1:0-930 GCF_001447785.1 Gekko japonicus | reverse complement strand
AACATGGCTACCCACCTGAATCTACATTCTAGTCTGACCCTCTAACCACTGTACTTCCATGTCTGTCAGTCTCACCAGCTGAATCTGTTTATTAGGCCCTAGATATGGTTTGTTAATAAACTTTCTCTTAGAACCTTGTAACTAATGCAAGTACAGGTCTTTCCTCATGGGCTAGAATGAATTTGGGGATATCTTCATTTTCAGCATTTTGAATTCCAAGTGATTTCCTAATTTCCTAAAAATAAACCTATTTTTATTATTTGCCAGTGGTATTTGTGCCTACATGCACGCTAACAGTCTGTTGTGCTATACTCTTGTAAACAGATAGAATGCCAAATAATCTCCTAGGACAAACTAAGGTGCTTCCAAATGCCTAGGGGCTGAAAAGCTCGTGCATATATTGATATGTGTTATGAAGAATGAAACAGCTTTCAGAGAGGACAGAGGTTATGGGAAAGTTAGAAAAGGAAATATCGGAATGGGGAGTTGATCAGGAAACCACGGTAAGTTTGTTATAGCAGGTTCCAACCACAGCCTTTGTATTATGGGAAATGGTATTTGCATGCAAGAAATATTCTTTGATCTAGAAGCCTTATTATAAGAAACCTTACCTACTTATGATTTAAACTATAGCACTAATGGATTTTATTATATATTAGGCCCTCTTAAACATTGCCTGTACCTGAACTGGGCATTTGCAGTTTTCTAACATAAATGATTTTAAGTAATCTCATTATCTGAATGAAAACTATAAATAAATGTGTGCGATACAGTTTTTTATGCTTGTCCCAGGACTAACATCCAAAAAATTACTTAGATTCTCACTGGTTAAGAGGCAAATTAGGGACATGGAGGGATCGTTCGTATGGAGTTTAAAGGATTTATATCCTCATGCTTATACGGCCCATGCCCTACTAGTTTGATGTAGTG
>NW_015223899.1:0-931 GCF_001447785.1 Gekko japonicus | reverse complement strand
GATTGAACCTGGGATCTTCTACATGCCAATCAGATGCTCTTCCACTGCGCTACACCCCCTCCACTAGATGAACTATAAGGAGCTAACTCTAGGACTCGGTGAAAAATAAAACAAAAGTGCCAATCACTAGTGAATGCCAATTACTGGGCTAATCACTGACGAATCACTCAAAGTCAACTGGAAACCAGTGCTTCACAATGGAGATAGTCCCCGTGTAGCATCAATCCAGTGATGAACATGTAGGTGTGAATCAGCTCTGTGCTCCAGTTGACTTATTGATGCATGTATGAGAACCTGATTGCATCATTAAGCCTCTTGGGGATTTATGTTGATCTTTCTTTGACCTACATAGACAAAATATGGGAAACTTCTTTTCTTTGCAGAGGCTTCCATTAAATTCAGATGACTACACAGCATTCGTTCAATAGTTAAGTATTCATCTATATCGTATTGTATTGTTATCTCTGCTGACCAATATTAATTTAGCAGAACAGAAAGAAGCCCACCCTTTTTTATTCACACGTTGGCTGAAATATATTAGTTTCTTTACAGGTAAGCCAAGTGGAAATCTGATATGTCAAAATAAGCCTTATTGCATTGCTTCAGAGTCAGCCATTAAACTTTGCCACTTATGGGCATGATATTAGTGAAGTTCATTCCGTACAAGAAGAAACCTCATTCGGAAATGTTTCTTATGCTGTTGGCATTCTAATCAAGTAAGAGACCTCTACCTGGTACGCTTAACTTGGGACTTGAAAATCTGCATTTAAATTGAGATTTGAAAATATGTTGCCCTGGAGTTTACAAATGTCTCACCTCCATTGTTCTACCTAAAAATAGCATGATGCTCTTACTTAAACCTCATTTCTCATAACATGGCTGCTTATCAAGAAGCAAAATTCAGAGATTGTAAAAGGAGAAATGACTGGCT
>NW_015223898.1:0-931 GCF_001447785.1 Gekko japonicus | reverse complement strand
TCTCCAAGGGAACTGATCTCTGTCATTCCAGGAGATCTCCAGGTAACACCTGGAGGATGGCATCCCTATTTACAACTGAAGTTCAGGCAATTGTTACATTTTGGGTAAGCTGTCAGCTTCCAAGCTGCGTAGCACCAGAGAGCAACCTGGGGGTGGAGATGACATGCCACCAAGTCATTTGCGATTGACACTGATTCAGTTACCCTGACCGGACGGGGCCCTCCCCGCACGGAGAGGCACTGTTTTCCTTCTCTTCTTGCTGATTCATTGGGCATATCTCCTTCTAAATTACTTGCTTAAATGAAAGACTGCAACGGACTTATTTGAAACGGAATAGAGGGGAAGGGCCCAGGATCTGACTTTGAAAAAAGGCAGCGGCTGCAGCTCGTTGGCAGGGAGCCTGGAAGCGCACTGCCCGATTTATGGGTTTATTGATCCGCTGGAGCCTGCAGTGTGGCTCCCGCCCCCAAGTCCAGCAGCCGCCGGACACGCGGAGGCCCGGGGCTTCCTCTTCTTTCTTGATTAGCCTGGGCAACCTCTTCTGCCCTTGTGGAGGTAGGGGAGGGATCTTCTCAGGCCACGGGGGGGCCCTTGGAACTACAGTTTGCACCATCCGCTTGCATCAGCCCAGACGCTCACCGCTTAATGAATGCCTTGTCTTGATTTTCTTGGTGGAAGATACTCTGGGGAGTTGCCATAGCTCTGTGGGAGGTAGGGCTGCCAGACTACAGAGGAAATGGCAGCTTCAGAGGGTGGGCCTCTCTGGCATCACATGCCTTCTGAGTTCCCCTCAAGCTCTGTCCCAAAACCTCCAGGAATTTCCCGACCCAGAGCTGGCAACTCTGGTGGGAGACCACATGATTTCACAGATGGACACACCTGAAGCTGTCTTTTGGTGAGCCACTTTGGTGTCGTGGCTAAGTGCGCGGAC
>NW_015223897.1:0-931 GCF_001447785.1 Gekko japonicus | reverse complement strand
AAATAAATAAATCTGATAAAGCCAGTCAGAAAACAGAATGCTGGACTGGATGGATTTTGGACTAACCCAGCAACAGCAATTCTTCTAACTTCTTAATAAGACTGGACTGTTCATCTCTTGAGATTTAAAGACCGACTAAGTATGTGGATGGATGTACTTGCAGGCAGTCTGTATATTTTTTAAATTTATTACCGTCATCATCATCATCATTATTTAAAAATATCTAAATCATCTATTTAATTCCAACAATCCATTTATCAAGGTTGTTGTTGTTGTTGTTGCTCCTTTCCACTGTGGATTTATATCCCTCTCACCAAGAAATGACTTATTCTGTTCATTAGAGAGTCAACGAGTATGCAAATCAAACTCTTCTCCTAATTGCAAAATAACACATATTTCCCCATAACTCACTGAAATCTGAAAAGATGGATCAGGATGTTATGACAGTAATTCTAAGAAGCGACTGTTCAATACAACCCTGGCATTTAAACTGTAGCCAGGTGTAACTTGTATTTGAAGAAAAATAGCTCACGCTATTCAAGCTAACCTTCATAGAAATGATAGGGGACATAGGGATTTTAAAAATTAAATATTAATAAAATTGTATTTTATTAAAACATTTTCCTCATGGTTCAAGGTGGGTTACAATAATAGTTAAAAACGTTTTCTGTTAAGACCAAAAATAAAAATACCAGTCCCAAAATCCCCCCACCAAAAAAGATGTCTGCCATTAAAAAGATGTCTGCCTTGAAAGCCCTGGCAAACACTGCAGTCTACAAATAGCCTTGCAGCACCTCCTGAGGATCAACATGGAGGGGGCCCCCTCTCACCTCTCCAGGGGGGCAGAGCCACAATGGAAAAGGGCGGGGCCTTCCTGAGTGGTGAGATCACCAACAGACCACTACCTGACGACCGAGTTGGCGCACAGGGA
>NW_015223896.1:0-931 GCF_001447785.1 Gekko japonicus | reverse complement strand
TGAAAATGTGGCTGCCTGAAAGACTTAAGGCTCATCTTTCCCTTGCTTTGGCTTGCCTGCCCTCCCCTCTGCACCAGTTTCATGAGCCTTCAGTGAGAGTCAGCAGGTGACCATATCCAATGATGCCGCTGGTATGAGAAAAGCTATTTAGAAAAAACTGCAGCCGACTAGAACTGCCAAGAGGCTCACACCGGACAGCCGCTTCTGCCTGAATGCCATGGGGGCGTATGCACACCCTGACTAGAGACTGTATGCTTACTTCCTACAGTGCCTTTCTACTCAGAAGAGATGACCCTCTAAAAGGTCTCCGAAGGAGGAACTGCTAAATGTGGCCTTTCAGCACAGCACTACCCGTAGTACTTTACCATGCTGCATAAAGCAGTCATTCGGTACCCACACTTCCCTAGCAGTGCCGGAAGAACACTGGCCCTCGCTCAGTTAAGCCACTGCACACGGTTCTGGTAAACCTCCTAGACTGCCGTTTCCCATTAATGCTGCACAGTCACCAGGTGTTCACTTGCAGAGTATCTTTTATTCATATTTCAGATCCTGCATCTTTACATTACACAGGCATTTAATTTATGCTGAGTATCTGAGACAACATTCACTGCAGAGGGTTTTGTTTTAAATCCACAGCGTGGAAAAGACGGCTCACTGCAACTCAGCAAGGTGCTTAGCTACTACCAAGGCTGTGAGGAGTGTGAGTCACAGCTTGGTGCCTGGAAAACAACCCCCTAATCTTGCACCGGGAAAAGCGAAATTCCGGCACAACCATTCATAGCCTCCGCTTGCATAATTCCATTTTGTTTCTGGTAGTCTTTGGAAGAGCTAAGGAGCCACCTAGGGCACTAGAGCCCACCCACCCACCTGCCTCACCTGACATTCTGCTCTGCCTCTGCTGTATTGCTCAAGATTTCCCTGGACATTTCCC
>NW_015223895.1:0-931 GCF_001447785.1 Gekko japonicus | reverse complement strand
TTTTTCTAGTTTTAATAGTGAATAACATTTTGTGACGACTGCCTATAAATGAATATAGTTGAGGTCAGGAATTGCTGAATCATTTTAAATACTGTTCTGCCCATTTGGTAAATGTATAATAGAGAACAAAAGAGTGGCGACAATGGGTATATTATCTGCTCTGTCCTTTATTTTAATTGAATGCCTTTTACTGAAATAGTGTGAAGCCAATTTCTTCCATGGATGTGCCATTATCTAGGCAAAAAAATATTTCAAAGGAAGGGTTGATGAACAAATTCTACCATATATGCTATCATTTAAAAAAGGGACTACTATTACAACACCAGAAGAGAGAAGTGTAGTAACTGAACTTTGTGGCAGCATACTTATTAAAATGATGCTTTAGTTGAAGTGAAAAGCAGCCATGAGTAGGCAAAAATTCAGCTTCAAGCTCATGTTGTCTTTTTCAGTTTCTGCCTTGTTTTTTATATGAAGCCGAAGTGAAAGCAGTTCCTGCCTTACATTCAATATATTAGATGATGTTCCCAGAGACATCTGCATGGCTGCTGTTAAAAACAGAATGAGGGATGAAGTGAACCTTCTGTCCAATTTTATGTTCTGAAATGTGCTTTTATAGTTGTATAACAGTTTTTGTATTGTGTTTTATTTGATATCACCATTCCACTTTAACATTAATGAACTCAGGCACGTTAGTGTCCAAACCAACAAATACAAGGACTGTTAAGACAAAAACAACCACAGATATTAAAGGCCAAACACAATGTACCACTGGGAGTCCCAGTGCTTTAAAAGCAAGCATGTGGGGGCCCAGTTCCAATCATGATTCATGACCGTGACACAAGGGGGTGGGGGTTAAGCTTTTCTCCATATTCTATTTTCCAAACATAAAATGGTTCTGCAGAAGTTGCCCATTTGGGAGAACAAACAAAAG
>NW_015223894.1:0-931 GCF_001447785.1 Gekko japonicus | reverse complement strand
GGTGTCAGTGAATTTTGTGCCCCGGCAACAACTTTAGCCTAGGTAATAATTTTTGTGTTTCTTGAAGCCTTTATCTGTTATTCTGGTTTTTTAAAACTGAGGACTATAAAGCAGTATTTATCTATAGATAATTTCTGATGTTCTGTAGAATATCTCTCAAGTAAGTTTATGAGTCCAATGAGGGTTTGTAAAATCACAGGAACGCCTTTGTCCTCTATTGTCCTCTCTTATGTTCAATGAAAATGAGAGCAAATTGGGGGAGGGAGGGGAGGAAATATGAAGCACATATGTCCAGGCAATCTATATTTTACTACATACAAATCCACATTTTAAAATTCTCTTCCTTTTTAAATCATTGAAATGGCTCCTCTTTTTTGTCCGAGGAAACAGCATTTCACCCTGGAGGTTCTCTTTTAACGCAGGGAGGAAAGCGCGGCAGATGAACGCCGCCTTCCATAAACCAAGCACATGCATTTAAATCACTTATACTTTACTTTTTTATGATGCGATTGTGAATTATGTTGTTTTGCATTTGTAATTAGGGGCTGAAGCAGATGGTAAAGACTCTGTTTAGTGATGTACTGGAGTCAGATATGCGTTCCACTTCCATCAGGCCTTTGGCTTCCCCAAAAAATGCTGAGAAAGGAAGCAGAACTAGGAGGTGGTCTGAGATCCAGGTATTTATGGCAGAATATAGTCAACTAAAAATAGAATCACCTGATCTCCAGAAAAGTCATGGATGTAACAATTCTGCCCACAGGAAAGCCTGGTTTATGCAGCACCAATGTACTGAGATTCTTTAGTGGTTGTTGCCACCTTTCCCCCCCAATTGGCCATATCCCTGTGCCTTTGCAAGCAGCGCTGTTCACAACAGTCACTTTTCTCATCGGCCCAGACCTGACTAGCCCAGACTAGCCCAATCTCGTCAGAT
>NW_015223893.1:0-931 GCF_001447785.1 Gekko japonicus | reverse complement strand
GATCATTGTGTGAAAACATGACCTCATTCTTCCTGGTATAAGGGCTGAAGAACTCTATTCTGTAGTTGCAACATATCAGGCCTGGAGATGTCTTCCAGCAGCGTGACAGCGTGATGGTGATTGAGCTCATACGGAATTCCCAAACATTTAATACTAAGACAAACAAGTGGATGTTCATACTTTTTTGATGCTTGATTTATGTATTTTGCTTCTACCATATGTTCCCCCCCCAATCCAACTATAACTTATACATACCATTATTTTGACATTCAACATTGATTTTCAACCTCCATTTATACTGGCTACATTTTGGAAAGCTGTTCTCTTTGTTTGAAAACACAGTTTCCACAGATGGGGGTGCTGCTATTTTTTTAATTGACTCCCACAGATACAAAAAGAAAGTACAGTGTGTTCTCTTGGAATGTACTGAAAGGGGATGCTCAGTGGTGAAGTGATCTTGTAAAAATCTTGGGCACTGAGTCAAAGAACAGTGGTCTTTCCACTGTGGCAGCATGTTACGTAATCACAACTTTCCCCCACACCAAAAGTTTTGGCTGAACAGCATTGATATATATGTATCGAACTGCCTATATCAAAATATGTAATGTATTTGCCATTAGAAAATACTTCACATATAAAGATATACGTATTCTTACGTTACACTCTCAGTTAACGTGGCCACAATGCATCCCCCCCACACATTTTCCTTTCTTATTTCTGCTCAGTAAACACGGTTGTTTCTTGGTTGCTCTGTTTTCCCCATAATTAATCAGATTTTCACAAGGTGTCTGCTCTGCATGACTTCCCTATTTAATTCCTATTCCCCCCTTTGCTTTTAGGATTTATCTACTTTTAAAATAATGTTTATATATTATTCTTTACCTTAATTCCCCCAATTAACTCCAGTTGACAGTGCTAATGTTCCTGTTAT
>NW_015223892.1:0-931 GCF_001447785.1 Gekko japonicus | reverse complement strand
TTACAATGGGTGAGTCTCATTCACTAACCATTAAGCAGAAGGGCTTCATCCAGCATACTGCTTGCATGTGCAGCGATTATGGCTAATGGATTTGCAATGCAATCCCAAGCAGTTACACCCTTCTTAAACCTACTGAAATCAATGAACTTTGAAAGGTATACTTTTGTTTAGCATGGCATTGTATGTGGTTTTAGAAAGGGATTACACAATTAATGGAGAAGAGAGCTTTCAGTTGCTATAAACCATGACAACTAGTTAGGATTTCCACAGTCAGATGTATCCAGCCTCCAAATACCAGATGCTTGGTGACGGGCAATATATCACCTTCATGCTCTGCTTGTAAATTTCTTGGAAGTATTGGGTTGGCCGACAGACACTGACTGGATTAAATGCATTTTTGCTCCAATCCAGCAGAGTTTATCTTGTGTTAAGCCTGCAAAACAAATCAGTCAGCGCAGCTCTCTTCCCTCTTGCACCTTTTAGGCCATGAATTTGGGGCTTGCTTCATCAGAGGTGGCCAGAGCACAAGAGATCATGTTTGCACAGAGCACTTCCTAATAATGGTTTACAGGATTTGATGGCCATCAACAGAACCTTCATCATAAGGCGTCCCAACATCTGGTCGTGAGTTGAGGTTATGGATATTCTGATATTGCTATAGAACCTCCAGGAAGAGCAAGTGTAAAACATCAGTTTCCCCTGAAGGAGGACACATGTGCAGGAGACTCTGCAGGTCTCTCATTGTAAACATACAGAATGCACAACTGAAATGTACAGTTATCAAATTCCACAGTAATATCTGTTCAGCCCCTTCTACCACAGTCTCTTAGCCCAGTGAAAAACCAAAGCATACACAAAAGGTGCTGAATAGCAGTTTTGCATGTGGCACTAAAATCAATACAAATTCTAGCAGGACCACTCCAAATCCATT
>NW_015223891.1:0-931 GCF_001447785.1 Gekko japonicus | reverse complement strand
TCTTTACCTATCCTATAGCCTTCTATTCTCCCAGAGTTTCTGATCCGTTCCGCTGTTCTATTGCCATTATGAAGAGTAACGGTGATAATGGGCAGCCTTGTCATACCCCTCTTTGTATAGAAAATGTTTGTGAAGTAAGGGACTTAATTTTGTATCGGTGCTTGACGAGGGGAAAAAGAAAATACAACTGCTGGTGTGCTTGTTGTTTGATTGACCTGTATTACTGGCAAAAACGCTAAAAGGGAAAAGAATTGACTGGTGGAAAGGTTTATGGAACACAGGGAGGCCTCTGTTGGAAATTTAGGTGGATGGACATGGAGAACTTGTTGGAGATAGGGTAATTTGATTTTTTAATATGTGTCTCCTGAAGAAATAAAATGTCAGGATGCATTTTAGTCAAGGAGGATGTCAGCTTTCGGGCTTTAATTCTATTATATAATCCCCTACAATTAGGTGAAAGAATTTTTATAGGACTATCCAGCTTCTTTTTAAAAAGATGAAATAAAAAAGTATTAAATACCTTGACTGGATCAGACCTTTCTGTAAGTTAAGGATTAACAGGTCCTTCATAAGCGTTAATTGGGTTGTTTTGTCGGACAGATAAAAATTGTTTTTACTATAGGAGTTTGAATTAACCAACGGTCTTTTGAATATTTCTTTGTTTTTGCTTGTACTATTAAAAAAAACAGAAATTCAATAAACAATTGCATAACAAATCAATAACATTTAATCAATACTAACAACAGACTTTAAACCCTCTCCAATGAGGGTTAAATAATTCAAGCTCGCTTTAGTAAACTAGGGCTGTAGCTAGTGTACTGTGACTCTCACAGTCAGGGGGGGATAAGGGGGGGATAAGGGTAGGTCCCCACCACCCCTCCCACAATGAATAATATAAACTAGATTTTTCCAGTTTGGTGTAGTGGTTAAG
>NW_015223890.1:0-931 GCF_001447785.1 Gekko japonicus | reverse complement strand
ACTCCAGCTGCAAAGATATTTTCTGCAATAAGGCTACTCCCAAATCCTTTGCATGTGGACTGTCCCATGAAGGGTAGAAAGCATACAGGCATACTTTTAGCTGATTGTGTGAATAAGCCCACAAAGTCTATGCTTAATCCTTCTCAGATGCATACAGGTAGGTTTCCTGTGTTGGTACTGCAGAGGCTGGAGCCAGTTCCCAGGAGAAGATAATAAAGTGTCCCATTTGCTCTAGTGCTCGGAATGCAGAACAGGGTCAGATGCTAAAATCAAGGTTACCCCTTAAGCAAAAGAAGTACAGCTATAAAACACATCCCTCAGAATGTCTGTGATGTTCATTTTTAGCAGGACTAGGATTCTCAACTCTATAAGTAAATTCTCTGAAAGCATTAAATCAATAATATGAACTCCTAAAAGCAAAGGTACTCAGAGCTGAGATATCCATTCTGAAGAGAGTCAAGTCATTTCTGCTATATTAGCAAAACCATTAATAATGCTTTATGAATTATTCACATTTCCACTGCATAACTGTAGCAGAAGCTACTGCTATTATAATTTTATGTGATCAAGCTAGGAACAGGATATTGATCCGTATTCTCTGGGCTACATTACATAACGATACAAACTCTAACAGGAAAAATGTGACCTCCAATATTTGCTGTTGGAACTGAGGTCTCTCAGAATCTTCAGGGTTTCAAAACATACAACATTCCAAACAACCTTCGATAAACCGAACATCCATCTTCAGTGCCCCTTTCTTAGAAAAGGCAGTTTTAATTCCCAGGAGGTTCACTGGAACCCTCCCCCCCCTCTTGAGAGACACATTTAGCAATATTTAGATATACAATGTGCAGTGTGGGAGGATGGGGTCTTTCGGGGCTAAATCATACATTTTAAATTTGAGCCATGGGAAAAGGTGGGATATAAATAT
>NW_015223889.1:0-931 GCF_001447785.1 Gekko japonicus | reverse complement strand
TGGAATGCTAATAAAGATGTAGCACTCCACAGGAAAACTATGAAAAAAATGTTTTATTTCAGATGTCAGCAAAGCTGTGGCATTTGCCTAATGAATGATGTCCCCCCCCTGCAATCTAGTACTGATAAACTTGAATGGTTTTAAAAGTTTAAAACAACCATGGTACAGCAGCCACAGAACTACAAAGGTGACTCGCTTACCTTCAGAGTGAAACCACATCCAACGTAAGAGACAAAATAATCTTCTTGAGTTGGTAGAGGTAAGAGAACAGAAATGTACTGCTGTGCCTGTGGGGGGCGAAAAGGGTCTCAACAACATCACACAAGCTGCAACTACATGGAAGTGTAATCACATCACACCAAATTCTACATTTGGCTATAAAATACTGACCACATTTAAAAAGGAGAGAGAGAAAGCGGAATTTAATGAAGACCAAAGAAAATGAGAACTTGGAGCATTTTAACTAGCTCGTTTTGCTACAGCAAGCACATTCAGAATCAGAGATGCATGGAAAGCATACAAGCAAACACACAAATATCTCACACATACAACTTGCCTCAATGGTCTGATCAGTAAAGCCAAAAAGGAAAACAAAACAAGCATTTAGATGTCATATTTATTCATTTATATAGGTGTATTCACATTACAAAACTTCTACTTACTTTGAAGAATATAAGCCAGTAAATCCCTGTTCCCACTGTGATGATGAAGAAAACATTTGCAAGGTCTCCAGCGTAGAACAGCAAGAATTTCAAAACTGTCTACAACATCAGATTATAAATTGATTAGATTCATCAGAGGATAATAATTTTTTCCAAATGAGATAAATAAGAAAGCTATCTTTTCACAGAGCCCCTAGATACCTAGTAGCGTCACACTTAAATTTCAAATAACTTTTTTTTAATCCCCTGGAGGGGAGTATTTTATTGGT
>NW_015223888.1:0-931 GCF_001447785.1 Gekko japonicus | reverse complement strand
CATAAGATTCACCTACCTGCCTAGCAGCAAAAACTCCCCGGCCAGCCCCAAGCGTCTCATAGCCATGAGCAGCCCTCGTACGGTCATGCCCTCGCAAAAGCACGCCACGACTCTCGCCTTGGGTAGATGACTTCTTAGCTTCTCCAACAACTTGTCGAAGCTTTGTTCCCCTGCGTTGCTGTAGATCTTGTAGGAATGGGCAATGCAGATTCCTTCCTTGGCCGACATGTCTTTGAAGGCTGCCATTCCGCTCTCACCATAGTTCCCTGTGGGAAAACAAAGCCCACACAAAAGTATTACTGAAAAGTTTATAAGGGATAATCATACTGAGAGCAAGCGTGATTCAGCAGATGGGATCTTTGACTTGAAACAGGATAAACTGGGTCCGGACCCTTCTTTAGCTGACCACAGAGAACATGAGCCAGATCTTCCTCTCTCTGTGTGTCTCAGTTCCCCATCTGTAAATGTGGAAATAATGATCGCTTCTTCTCACAAAACTGTTTGAAAGACAAAAGACAAGAGAGGTGGCAATCTCATTCTGCATTGGTTTAAGGTGTTGGTTGAAAGTTAGGTCTGAAACAGGTGTGATGGAAGCTGTAGGTAAAGGGTTAGCATATATGTGTTTTGTAAGTGTTCTGTTACATTTAAGCACACTGTGCACCATACGCGCTAGTACATTTGCAGGTGCCATTATCATGCCTATGAACAGGAGCCTTGACGTGTGAATTCTAGACTAAAATCTCCTGTTTCTTCACTCTCTCTCTCTCACACACACACGTGTTCCTCTCCCCTTAGTTGAGAGGGAACACCTCTTCCAGACACAGTTGGGTGCTCCAACACCAGCAGGGACCATCTCCTAACCATTAGTAACCATTGAACAACTTCTAATACTCTTTTTAACATATATGTGTATGTGAGTGTGGGTGTGTAC
>NW_015223887.1:0-931 GCF_001447785.1 Gekko japonicus | reverse complement strand
CATGCAAACCCAAATTGCAGCAATTTGGAATCACCGTGTGGATTGCTGTCGACTAAGTGCAAGAAGACAGCCAACTGTACTGTGGCATTCACCACGCTCACTACATTGCTATGCAAGGCATTTTTTAAATTACATGCAACCAGAACAAGCAAAAACATTGTGACCCTCCTGCTCAGATTTGCAACGCAGGCTTCAATGCTGAATAAGACGCTCACCGCGGTACCATATTTAGCAGGATACGTTATGGCATAATAAATATGCCGAAGACATCCTGTGGAAGAAAACAGGACCATTCAGTGCTAGAGTCCTACCGAAATGGCATTTCCCAAGTCTCTCATTTGAGAAACACGATCAGCTCATCCAACAGTCTGTTTGGGAGCATTTGTGTCAAATTGACATTCCAATTTCAGCCACGTACATAAAATTCTGCACATTTATTTAGCACCGTAACAGATTTTACATAACTCTTGGAAGTTACTGACTCTATTCATTTCCCTTCCAAGTGAAAGACGGATTAATCTGAAACGAACTAAGACAGGCAACCAGAAATAATGTTACTACATCCAGTAAGCATTCCGTAAAATGCCGTTATCAGTAAGCTGCTTAAAAACCTCGCTACCATTGTGCGCCACATCTGCTCAATAATTACTCCCTCTCAAAGCGAGGATTATGAATATGCACAGCGTCATCCGGCACAGCCCTGTAGGGTGCAGGGGGAAAGAGAGAGACGGTGGCGTGCCCCCAACCCATACCAAAATTTGAAACCCAGACCTGCAGAACTTAGTTAAGAATTAGCAATAACATAAGCCATGGCTGGAGCTCTCTGCAATTTAGCCCTACATTTTGGGAAAACGTGAGTTAAAACAAGTGCAATCTAGAGCTGTTTTCAGTCAAAGGTGACCATGTGATTTAAGCTTTCCATAATACGACA
>NW_015223886.1:0-931 GCF_001447785.1 Gekko japonicus | reverse complement strand
CTTTGTGCCTCTGAGGATTCTTAGAAGGTATGAAAAGTAGATAAACTGTCACAAACCCAGGTGCCCATTCTTGCAGCATATGAAATGCCTCACAGCCTTCTGGAGAGACATTCATGGCATTTTTATAATATATATGCTGTACCAAACCTGATCTCAGCATTTTGTTTTGCTTTTGTTTCCTTAGCAGATTTATGATTGATTTTTCAATCCAGTTTCCCCCCTTCATTGGGTTTTTCAACAGTTTTCAAGAAGCACTAGTGTTATGCAGTGAATGGCATTGGCATTATACTCAGAACCATTTTATGTCATGCTGTCACGTTGTGTATTGAATGTGAATGGCTGACACAGCACACCTTACAATGTTTGCAGGAGTCAGACCCAAAGACAAAAGTGGCAGAAGCAGAAACAGAAGAGGCATGCTGCATTTAATAGCCTCGGGTCCTGTAGTGTAATCTCTTGAGAAAGTCAAGGATCAGGGTGTGAGAAGAGCTGTGAACAGAATATGACAGGAACTGTACTTTGTGCACAATGTATTAAAACCTGACTGTGAAAGAAACTATACTCAAGCTCCAGTGGAAACAGGGATTTTCAGGAAAAAGCTGCTTTTGGGGTAAAAACTTCTTTGAAACTCCAAGTTTTGATCCAAAGCAGTTAGGAGCATGTCAAAATCAGTAGTAGCTAAACAGGGGTACAAACAGGGGAGGACTAGAGGGATAAAACTGTGGTGGTTTTTGTTTCCTTGGGGGCCATGGAGCTGGATATTGATTTCATGATTTATTTAAAATGAATTTTCTTTTGGATTTGGGTGATGTGAGAGAAAACTAGAGGGAAATTTGGCTGGAATCTCCTTCTCAAAGAATACAGGAATCTCCTTCTTGGACATCCCATGTGCCATAAATTCTGTATAGGGTTGCCAAGTTGATCTTCGCCG
>NW_015223885.1:0-931 GCF_001447785.1 Gekko japonicus | reverse complement strand
ATGTTTTATAGTTATTATCAGCCAGTTGTAAGGATTACATTATACATAATCTGGGTTTAATCTCACAGTCCATGGACACAGTCTTTCCCTCTTGATCTCACAGTCCATGGACACAAAACAATTTTGCCCCCTTCCCACTTTCCACTGCAGCCTCCCAGCCCATGTGTCTAATAGACTACATGGGTCCCATGTCTCTGGGAATAAACCTTCCATGGGTCAGAGAAGGAAGGATGGAGGGGAATGAAGGAAAAATCCATGACTGTCCGCACCTTCTGCGGGTGGATTACTGGATCCAGCCCATTGCCTTTTCACTTTCGTACTACAGCTGTCGTTTCAGCACCAGGTGCTATCTCTTGTATCTTCCTTAATACCATATATGTGAAACTTCCTCTTTAATCTACGTCAGTGGAGATAACCAAGTTCCTTCCTTTTACGATAGATACATGGGCTTACTCAACACATCAGATCACAACAGAATCTCTCGTCATTCGTCCACCAGTGCCAACTGAGTCAACTTCGAGAGAAAGAAAAATAGAAAAGGAAGATGGTGCAGATTTAAATAGATTTCTGAAAAACAAATTGTGAATAATCAGGAACTGCTGTTGAACAGAGAACTGCAGTTTTGTTTTCTCCCTCCCACGCCACAGTGTGTAGTATCACTGACATATACTGTGATGGCCCAACATTGTCGATTTCCTTGTGATGGGGACTAGAGGCTAGTGCATACACAACACTGTTATTAGTACAACAGCTGGTGGTACTGCACATAAGAGAGGAGATGGGGAGAACTAGATGCGGAGATGCCACTTTTGGTGGTAACTTCATGTCTTCCATAATATGGAGTTTGCATCTCATTAGGACCTAAAGGTAGACATTTGTGGTGCTTTCCAAAGGCCTGCATCAAATAAATGTGGTCAAGTAAAAAAAAAAA
>NW_015223884.1:0-931 GCF_001447785.1 Gekko japonicus | reverse complement strand
AAATAAAAACAAACCAACAAAAAGCCACTGGTAACAACTACAAACATGTGGCATAATGATCTGAAAGAAACCGAGCAACACTTGGAAGGAACACACCTCTGAATTTGTCTGTACATCCTTCCAAAATGCTGCAACTGGCTAGTTCTATAATCTGAAGCAAGCGAAGCAAGGGGCATAAATGTTATTCTTTTACACATTTACCGATTTTTCTGCCTCTGAACTTTTCCTCCCCAAAGCCTCGGTGTTGAATGCCAATTATATGCTTTTACTACTGGCTAGTTCTGTCTGCTTCTGCCAACAGGACAGATTAGGGAATTGGAAGACTGGGGGGAAGCCAGCCCCATTTGCAGTGGAAACTTGCACAGGTCGTGGATGGGGGGCAGGAGGGCTTCGGGCATGAAAGAGCTTTCTTACACACAATTTATTGATAAAACATCAAGATGAGCATTAGAAAACGCAAAGTGCCTTCTTCTTCCACTCTGCTGGTAAATTCTCATTAAAAAATAAAACAAAATTTCTTTCCTTTGTGAAATGAGTTCTGGAACACGGGGAAGGGGGGGGGAGGGTGGAAGAAGGCAGGACTGGATTTTTCAGGCAAGAAAAGGACTGGGGGTTCAGGGCAGACACTGGCAACCCCGGCCCGAACTGGTGCTCAGAGGCAAATCCTGACAGCATGGGGGGTAGACAGGAGACTGCGGAGACACATGAGATACTTTCCTCTCTCCCTAGACGCTTAGGATTCAGGGGCATATTGCCTCTGGTGAGAGAAACGCACCTGCACAGAGATATTTTCTTCTTCCCATATTCCAGGCCTCTGCCCTGGTCTCGACCCCTGGCCTAAACGCTGGCGAGGTCCTGGCACAAAAGCACAGAGCATTTCCCTGCAACAAGAAAGTGTGACGGGTTGTAAAAAGGGATTCCCACCTCCAGG
>NW_015223883.1:0-931 GCF_001447785.1 Gekko japonicus | reverse complement strand
AAAGGCAGGGTGTAAACAAAGTAAATAAACAACCAATGCACAGGTCCCTTAAAAGGCTTGAGGCTGTTGTTATTTTGGAGGGACTGAAGTTGCTTTAAAGATTAGCTCCGCTTGTCTGCCCTTCTCAACTTTTATATTTTGGAAAGAAAGAAATATCACAGCTATGGAAGTCTCCATTGCCCTCTCTTGTCAAGAAAACACATCCTGTTAAGACTGCTCAAGCAACTTCTTGCAGCTTTGGGGGAACACAAATGCTCACACAGTGTTTTGTGTCATTTGGCTTAGTTTTAATATACCAGGTTGATGTTTCCCTGCTTGGCCAAGAAGAGGAGCAACAGCTGGACTTGTGACGCCCTTCAGTGAATCCAAATGAGAGGGTTCCTTATCAGGCCCAGCAGCTGGAAAAATGGCAGTTCCTCTCTCTCCCCTGCTAGATTCCAGCTTGAAATTCATGCCATATTGTGGATTTGGGCTTGAATTCTTCTTTATCATAGTTTATTTCTTTATTGAGACAGAGGCAGAGTTATTTTATTGAGACAGAGTTAGTGAAAGGAGATGTATAAACATACATTGAAACATACCCTATAATCAATAATTCTGTTTCCTTTACGCTTTGACATACTGGAAGTCTGAAAATCAAGAGCAAGCTAACAGGAGAGTCAAAGCGAGAAAACTTTCGTGACTCGCAATGTTTGTTGAAACATTGACATATATCAAATGGTAATGTTTAGGTTTGCACCTAAAATGATGTTTTCATGCTGTTGATTGTGCTGCTCCAAGTCATCTTAAATTACAAAGCAGTTTACAGTCAAGATGTGCCTTTTTGTTTTTATTTCCATAATGATTTTTTTGCCTGAAAATAAAAAAAAATGTGCTCCTGCATCCATAGCCCCAGGGGCATATGTTTTAATATCACAAATGTGTTTTTTTT
>NW_015223882.1:0-931 GCF_001447785.1 Gekko japonicus | reverse complement strand
TGCCATTGCAAAACACAGTCTCATTCCTTTTACCAGTATCAGATCGCCCGTTCTGATTGAAAAAGTTCTCCACAATGTGCTCAAACATGCAAATACATATTTAATAGTATTCTGTTGAATCTGCTTGTTAATGCATTTAACTCAAGGGAAAATAGACATTTCACCATCGCCTTTTCCCTAACTGTCCTTTATATTCATCCACTTTGTGAGGTCAGAACTAGAAGCCATTTTTCTTTTTATGAATTATTCAGGAAAGCATTCTGAACATCAGTATCTCAGGTTACCACACCAACCAAAAATCGATGGCTTTCTGACCTTCCTCTGTTTAGGAAAATGACAAATGTTGACTGTAACAGACTGGTATAAGAAGAGATTTTTGCAGTGCTCTTACAGTAAGTGCTGAACACAATGAACCTTAACATCATTTAACCAGCGTGACAATCAGCAGTACAACTGAAGTGCCGTGTCCAGATCTGGCTACCACATTTGAAAAAGAGATGCTAATTACAGTCAGTTTCAAGGATCGGGCTCTCTATTGTACCTGGAAGGTTGAGGTCTCTGGACAGACATATAAATTTTCTACATAAAGAAAACCTTCTAAGCAACATGTAGAGAGAGAATCTTGGCCATTTTGAACTGAGCTACCCAGGGAAGGGAAGGAGCTCTGTCCATTAGACCACAATCTTAATCAAAACTGAATTTACAGTTGCCAGTCTATGACTGTTAGGCAAGAAGACTGAAAGTTTGAAAGACTCTGAAAGTAAGCCCTTGCCCCAAGAGATGAACAGTTCTCTCGTCTTACACAAGAAAGTCCAGACTGGAAGGATCAAAGCTAATAAAAGTTTTTAGGGGGAAAGTACCCATAGTGGGATCTCAACTGTTATGTTTCTGGCCTGTTTTATGTAATAACTGCCATTTTATAGTGGCAAAA
>NW_015223881.1:0-931 GCF_001447785.1 Gekko japonicus | reverse complement strand
GAATATGAACACTCCCACCTAGTCAGTTACCCAGAGAGAAAAAACACATGAGGGGAGTCCTGTGTTGGTAGATGAGTGGTCAAAGCGCCAGAGAGAACATTAAGTTCCCGAGACACATTTTGGAAAGGTTCCGTGCAAGAACTCTCACTGCGTTTGAAGTGTATAGATCAGATTTTAGTCAATAAGCACTGAGTCCTTTGAAGCCCTATAAATGCAATTTAGATAATGTTTAAGCTGGGTTTTTTAGTAAATTTTCCTCATTTGCCTGCTTAAGAACAAATTGGGCAAAAGTCAACAAACTCTGCTCCTGCCTCATTTGTGTGGGAGCACTGGTTATCGGATTGTGCCCGTTGGCACTAGTCTCCACTGAAAATAGCACATAGAAAATCGGATGCGCGTATGCTGGTAATTAGCAAAAATCCAATAACCCTGCATGGCTTCTGAATTGCTCTCAGGAAAAGAAGACAATGCTAATATATCCTTTTGCCTAGTAGCTTGCTCTATCAGTGAGGCTTAGGAGCACAAATGGATCTAGAGTTGTTCCCAAGAAAGTCTGCAATTATCACATCTAGCTTCTTAACAACATACATGGAAATCTACAATTTTACGCAAAAACAACAGAGATGCAGGAGGTGATAGTGACACGCTCTCTTTTACATGTGCCTTTTCTTTAAAGTTTCAAAGCTAATCTGTTCTCTTTAGGTTCCATGCTGCAGTCCCATGGTCACCCCCAGCCCAGGATGGTGAATCAAGGCTTGATGGAGTTGAACGCTATTGTACTTATGCAAATCAGGACATTTGCAGGTATATTTTTATTTCCAGGTTTATTTAAGGTTTTATTTTTTAATTTTTCTTGAAAGATTACAAACAACCTTTGTGGACTGTTTTGGTAACTGAGATGTTAAGGCTAGAGCCAGTTTGGTGTAGTGGT
>NW_015223880.1:0-931 GCF_001447785.1 Gekko japonicus | reverse complement strand
TTATTTCCCCACCCAGAGCTGGCAACTCTGTGGCTGGAGTCACACACCGCTTGGCAAAGAAAGGGTGTCGCACACATGCTCATCCTGTGCTGGAAGGTTATAAATCAGCAGGCGGTTTGTTTTGCGGTTCTTGATTAGGGTCCAGAGGGGTGGAGGGCGGAGTGCCCATCTGTACCAGGCACTGAGCCAGAGACAGGAGACCTCAGTGCCTCCATTGCGGATGCCGCCGCACAGCAAAGGACGCCTTGGCAGGGCAGGCCTGACACTGAAAGGCACCTTGGGAAGCTGGTGCCAGAGGAGGACTGTAGGAAAAGCCCTGGGTTGATTTGTTCGGCGAAGTAACACTTGGGCAATTTATCCTCCCACTGGGACTCTGCCCCCCTTCCTTCCAGCGTGGCCAGTGATGGATGAGGCTGCGGTGCGTAAATCAAGGAGAAATTCTCAGGAAATGACAGAGACGGCTGCTTTCCGATGCAGGAGGGGCCTGGCTGGCTGAGCGGACTCAGCTTGTTTGTGAAGGACGCGCCACGCAGCTTCAGGCCCGGCTGCCGCAGAGAGAGCATCTCTTCGGGAACAAGGGCTGGGCCCGTTCGCTCTTCCCACCGTCTTCTTCATTTGCAGCAAATCATCCTTGATTTCAGACCAGCTTAATTTTATACGATGGGCCACTCTGAAAAGCAGAGGAGCAAGGGCAGGGGGAAAGGGGGCCACCCTAGACGACCCTCCCCAGGAAGAGTGCCGATGTCTGAACCAGGGGGCTGGGTTCAGTTTGAGTGCTATTCCACTGCATCGACTTCTTTTTAAAATGTGCCACGCTTTTAATTTGCAACGGGACATTTTTCCATTTAAAGCATGTTTGCAAGTGAATTTCTAGTTTTAAAATAAGCCCCTTTTAAGCTACGATGAACACACATGAAGTTGCCTTATACTG
>NW_015223879.1:0-931 GCF_001447785.1 Gekko japonicus | reverse complement strand
TATAAATATAATAAATAAATAAATAAAACTATATAAATAAATAAAATTTGCTGAGCAGAACAGTAGGGCGCTTTATAGG
This sequence comes from Gekko japonicus, assembly GCF_001447785.1. Lineage (NCBI taxonomy): Eukaryota > Metazoa > Chordata > Lepidosauria > Squamata > Gekkonidae > Gekko > Gekko japonicus. The sequence goes on along the minus strand of NW_015223879.1, from coordinate 852 downwards.
GAGTGATCCATTTTCATTACAGAGGTGCTTGTAGAGGAAGACACACCCAGGATAATTGTGGCCCAAACGACACATAATGTTTGGGATCCTCCAACGTGTAGGTTAGCCTTAAAAAGCAGTCACAGTGGGAGCTGGACAATATGTATTAGGCGTAGTGCTTTCTCTATGCTACTTCACTGACTATAAAGGCCCCTTCTGGCTGTAGGAAAAAAGACAGACAAAATGAGGATGACTGTCCTTTTCCTTTAAAGAGCTAAATGTTGCTCTTGGAGGGCTGGTGTTAGCTTTGACTGCGGAAACAGTCTGGTAGAAAAGTGCTTATTCCCCCCTCCCCACTTCCCATCACCATAGTCTGTATGCTCATTACCACCACAGCTGCTTTTTAAGGCTGAACTACGTGTTGAACAGATCTGATCAGCAGGCACTCTGCGCTTTCTCTCTGATTGCTGTGATGTATTAGCACAACTTTAGCTTTAAAGGATGGATAACCCTAAAATATAAAGTGGGAGTCCAGCTTGTGGAGGGATGGTTGTTTTGCTGCAGGATAAGCAGTCTGTTTATTTCATTTAATCAGTCTTAAATATGTTATGTCAACTCTAATTCTGGAAACAAATAATCAGTCGAACAAACAAAAACCCATTGTTTTGATGGGGAGAATGGTAAGTTTTTAAAAAAACAAATAAAATTGTCTTGAAATGGCAGACCCTTATGGAAGAGGGGTGGGAAGTGCAATTTACTTGCAAATGTCCTTGTATCATTTATTTTTATATTTATAAAGAGCCTTATATCTCACAGCAGTTACTATGTACCACTCAGGATTGTGGGGAACCTTGTTTCTAGATGCCTCCCGGA
>NW_015223878.1:0-990 GCF_001447785.1 Gekko japonicus | reverse complement strand
GTATACATCCAATCTCTTCTTCTTCTAAATACTTGGATGGGCAACCAGTAAGGAAATCCAAGATTGCTATGAAGGGGCAGGCAATGGCAACCCACCACTGTTCATCTCTTGCCTTGAAAGCCCTAAAGATCTTGGAAGATTAGTAGGGTTGGCCCTGGTTAGTGCTTGGGCGGGAGACCAACCAGGAAATCTGGGGTCACTACAGAGAGGCAGGCAACAGCCAATCATCTCTGTTCATCTCTTGCCTTGAAAGCCCTAAAGATCTTGGAAGATTAGTAGGGTTGGCCCTGGTTAGTGCTTGGGCGGGAGACCAACCAGGAAATCTGGGGTCACTACAGAGAGGCAGGCAACAGCCAATCATCTCTGTTCATCTCTTGCCTTGGAAACCCTACTGGGTTGTCATATGTTAGCTGCAATTAGATGGCATTTCCCACCAACACTTATGGCTTTTCCTCGTTCTGGTACATTGGCCCACCTGGAGAACAGAAGGCTTTTCCAGAAGGGCATACAGAGAAACGTTCCAGGAAGTTGATCTCTAGTTCTGGAGCCAGTTTGGTGTAGTGGTTAAGTGCACGGACTCTAATCTGGGAGAATTGGGTTTGATTCCCCATTCTTCCACTTGCACCTGCTGGATGACCTTGGGCAAGCCATAGTTCTGGCAGAGCTGTTCTTGAAAAACAGCAGTTTCTGTCAGAGCTCTCTCAGCCCCACCTACCTCACAGGGTGTCTGTTGTGGGGAGGGAAAGGGAAAGGAGTTTGTAAGCTGCTCTGAGACTCCTTTGGATAGTGAAGGGCGAGGTATAAATCCAATCTCCTCCTCCTCCTCCTCCTCCTTCTGCTTCTGTGTTAGCCAGGAAACTGGAACTGGACTCCAAACTGCAGGCAAGGAAGCAACAAATACCATATTTGATGCTCAACACAGATGTCATCTCTCTTCCTACCGTGGTCCTGATGCCGTTTTATTGCTGAAACTAATTGAAAGATGACCCC
>NW_015223877.1:0-931 GCF_001447785.1 Gekko japonicus | reverse complement strand
CAGTCTCTGGGGTTGAGCAACCTTTCAGCAGCAAGAGTCTCATCCTTGTGTGACAGTTGGCTTTTTGGAGAAAATGGCAAATATCCTCATACGCTGATGTAACTTTATAAATGGAGAGAGGCTTTCATGGATTTCTAAGCCACTCATACTTCAATAAAGTCCTGAAGGTTACATGGGTTTATGTGTCACAATATATATCTATACCTCTACTCTTCATATTCAGGCAGCTAGCACTTCTGACCTATATATACAGTCCCTACAGAGAGATCTATGATGAATACCATTTCTTTCAATACAAGCTCATTATATTGCCTTTCGGAGCATGGGACATGAAAACTCTGACAAACGGGGCTCCATTACACTTCAGATACTGAAAAAAAGAACACACCAGCACTGGTTTAAAATAAGCTAACACTGACTTTACAATGCTCACCTCTTCTGGAGAAGCTTATAACCCAAAGAGATTTCTACCAATTGTGCAGTATTATGGATTTTCCTTCTTTCCCTGCTAACTAGAAACTTACAGCTATAGATCAAAGCAATTATTTACCACTGCATGCTCTCTTAAGTGAAATCTGTCCATGTAAGCAAACAGCAATATCAGAGTTTCTGGAAAATAAGTATACCTGTTTTTTTAAGCTTCAGTAACTGTGTGTGATGGAACAGTGAAGGAAATGTTTGTGTTACCTTGAAAATGTTCTGAAGGGACAATGATCATGTTATCTTCAGATAAGCAGAAACAACAGTAGAATGAGATGAGAATCCAATACAGTTTGAACCCACAGGGAAAACTGTGACTGATGGATACCGATCTATCACAATGACAGTCTGGTTATATGAATGGAACAGAACAGAAAGCAGTCAAAAGAAACCGAATCAAATAGTGTTGGTGTCTCACAGTGCAGTCTTATGCAGAGTTGCTCCAGTGTAA
>NW_015223876.1:0-931 GCF_001447785.1 Gekko japonicus | reverse complement strand
GAGCTACCCCTTCTTTGGCCCTGGCAAGGAGGATAATGATTCTGGGCCTTATCCTGGACTTCTGCCTCGGGGCTCAGAATCAGTAAGACTGCCCCAGCTTGGACCCGATGGTGCCATTTCATTGGCACAGCAGCTTCTCCCACAGAATAGCCTTTTGTCTGTAGAAGAGGGGAGGGAGGGTTTTTTTATTTCCTCTCCTGCTGCAGATTCCTATTTTTCTCTCCACACTGTTCCTTTGTGTCCCCTGACCTGCAGAAGTACAATTTGGGTGGGCACGGGAGGCTGCAGTAAGAGGAGGTAGGTGGGGGAGTTGCCTTCCTCTAGTGTGACTCTGCTCATGCTACCTAGGATTCTAGCCCTAAAAGGGACTAAGGAAGGATTCTTTATATGCTCTTTTAATGCCAGTATTTGTTCTGTCTACATGATCTGTCTCCCTATGCTTTATGGTGGAGAAGTGACTTCCTGAGGCCACTCCTCTTTCCCATCATGTGTAGAACATACATATTGGGTTTATATGTTCCATTGAAATAAAAGCTAAAGTCCCATGAACTGATGGATTATGGCCAGACAGCTCACCAGCATGCAAGAGCTAGTGCCTCGCAGACAACTCATTGATGCGCTTAGGAACACTGATCTACAGCCAAGAATTTGCAAGAGCTTATAATACACATCGTATCCACTGGAAGCACAATAGCAGTCATGGAGAACACTCCAGTGTCTTGGCTGACCTGAAATCCCTCTGCCTGTTACTCCAACTGCTTATTTATCTATTACCTTACTCTTATTCATGTGATATGACATGTATGATGAAGGTATGAATGCATGGAGAGAGGACTGAGATCAGGCCTCCTGATTCTGCTTCTTCCAAACCTCCGTATGTTCATCTGATCTTCATCTGCACAGCCTGCAGTTTAGGCTTTGATTGCAAAAT
>NW_015223875.1:0-931 GCF_001447785.1 Gekko japonicus | reverse complement strand
AGTAACACCATTCTAAGCCCATTGACTTCCATGGAGTTAGAATAATGTAACTCTGTTTAGGATTGTACCATGTAAATATACAGTTATAGTTAAACAATTTCCAAATTGTGAATAAATATAAGTAATTATGACAGCCAAGAATAAATTGTAAACCACAAATTTACCAACATAGATTGGGGGGGAAATTGTGCCAAGTTTCTCTTTGTTAACTCCAAGTGCTTAGAGGATTTTCCACCATATACTCTTTTCTGCGCTGCACTTTGGTGCTCTACTAGGGCTCTGTCTGCTGGTGCTACTAACACTGAGGTTTCCATTACCAACATTTTATTTGGAGTTTTATAACTTAACTCTTTAAATTTGCCTTGAGCTGAAACTTGACAAGCACATTCCTAGGCTAGGAAACCCATATATTTCTTAAAAACCTGCAGTATTTTTTTCTATTAAAATGCATGGTTGCAAAAACATGGGATTTTATTAATAAAGAGCATTACTAACATTAAGCAAAACAACTGTTTTCTTTACATATTAGTAACATGTCTTTTGAATCTTAAAAAAAAAAAATCTTTGTTCCCTCCTGGGCATTGTCAACTGTAGACACAAAGGCTGCAGCAATAGAGACCCTGCCCAGCCTAAATAGAAGGGAAGTGGAAAGTTTGGCCTTGGTGGAAATTTTGGAATACAATTTAAAATGTGGAATGTTCCTGATTATTTTTGTTTTTGGAATCTATCATGCATATCATTCTGACAGCAATAGAGATTAAGCATCTCCAAGAGGACTCCAGATATGGACATAGTATATAGTTATTAATTCCTTTGGAGCTTTATAACAGACCTAACCCCAGTGAATAATCTATACAGTTGGGGTACCTGAAGGACTTGCAGGGGCATCTCATTTCTCCTCTCCACTATTTCCTCTTTCCCCTTTCCTGAA
>NW_015223874.1:0-931 GCF_001447785.1 Gekko japonicus | reverse complement strand
CCCCCCCCTTTCCAAGAGTAATACTAGCACAAATTTCCAGGGTGCGTGTTGGGGGAGAGGGGTAGAAGGCTTAAACTCCTTTTCCTCCCCTCCCAACCTCTGTAGTCACAGTCCGAGTCAGGGCTTTGGGCAATGTCTCCTGGTTCCAGGCTGCTTCCACACATCATTTAGATATTGCACTGTTGTGCAATAACAGCCATTCACAACTGGACTGGCTTGCTCACAGAGGACAGTCCAACTTTGATATTGCACACACTGTCCAATAGCCAATGAACTCTGGATGCAGCCCCAGCTCACCTTTAATCACTGCACCATGGTGGCTCTAATGATAACTTGAATGGTCTTTTATGCGTCCCTTCCTTATTTCTCAGCATACCTCATCTCAGGACCCGTCTGAAACCTGTCACTAATACCAATGTACCTACAAGACCCCATATATTAAAGAGAACAATGAACAGGCAAGTTGTAATGTGTCCTCTCCTAGACTAAAGGTGCCAAGCATGTGACCGTCAGTGATTTTTTTTTTAACTTGCATTTGATTAATATCGGGAAGCTGAAGATCCCACGACACAATGCTGCTCTAATTAGAACACCGAATCGGTCTCCCATGGTGACATGCCTCATAATTAAGCAATGTGAGCAATCAGCTTAAATGGAGAGCTGCCTAAAAGTATCATCGAGTGATAACTCAGTCCCGGTTATACACAGCTAGGGGCCCTGATCCCCTGGAAGGAGTGACAGCTTTGGTGGGCAAACCTGGAGAAGCTCCATTCTCTCCAATGGTCCCTCGGATGAACAGACAAACAGAAAAGTCAAGACTGGACAAAGTCAAGCAATTTCTTTAAAATAGGACAGTAGGAGAGGCAGTTGTCTTTGCTTACAGGAGGGGATCCCTGATCAATGGGAAGCACCCATCTTGCAGGCAGAAGGT
>NW_015223873.1:0-931 GCF_001447785.1 Gekko japonicus | reverse complement strand
TCGTGTGGGTTTTTGACATGCCACCCAGGGCGTGAGAACAGGCATATGTTTCAGGGAAGTGAGCAAAGCCCCTGCCCAATGGTTCTTGTGGTTGACAGTTGTTTCCTTCCCTGAAATATCTGCCACAGGAGTGGTTAAGTTGTGAGCCTCCCCGAGGTGCATGCCTCATGCCAGGCATGGATGTAGATGTGGTTCTTTTGATAGTGATTGTGAACGTGGCTCTCTGTGAGCAACATGGTGAGTATCACTGGAATATTATTTCCTTAACCTAATTCCTGATGGGATTTTGGGTGCGAACAAGAAAAAGATAGTGAATAGAACCTGAGGATGCAGTTTGAATGCTCAATTCAGTTTCAGGAGAATTTAGAAAACTGTGGCTGATTTTAGTCCCTTCCAATATTTCTTCTCATTGCAATTCTTTTCCAGCCTCCTACATTTCAACATTTTTAAAAATAGAAATGTGTACCCTAGAACTAAATGGAATCCAGGAACTCTGATATATGATATTCCATTTGCACATTCTAGGTGAAGTAACAGATGAGCTGCTCACTCTGTGTGCCAATCTCTCTGTTATTTGCCATTTTTCACCAAAACAAATAAGGAAATCTAGATTCATGCAAATAAGTTGTTGAGCAATAGAATACATAGCCCCCCAGCACTTAACCCTTACCAAACTAAAAAGACTAAAGGCCAAACTTAGCTGCTCCTGCTGTAGACCTTGATTGTCAATGGTTGAACAAAGCTGGCCTGATTTTTTTTTTCCATTTCAGCAAACTCTCACTGTTAGATCTTTGGAAAGATAACTGTGAACTTTGGAGACTTGCCCAGAAATAAATCTTGCAAAATTGAGCAGATCTCTGGGTTGAAATTAATTTTAAGCTTAGAAATGCTTAGAATCAAAGGAGATAAATTAATTGGTTTTGATAGTCAC
>NW_015223872.1:0-932 GCF_001447785.1 Gekko japonicus | reverse complement strand
GAGCTGTAATTCTGGGGGATCCTCAGGACTCACCTGGAGGCTGGCAGCCCTAGGAGTAGTACCTTGCCTTGGGAAAGAAACAGTTGTAACAAAATATGCTTTACCTCTGGTTAAAGGGAAATTACCCAAAGTTCCCTTCTTCCTGGTTAGCTTTATATGTTTAATCTTTGCAAGAAGTGGCGGAATATAATTACATATGATATTTTCAAACGAAACTGTTGGAGCTACCTGGTAGGAGATGGAAAGCAATAACAGAGCAGGAGAACTTCCCCTAGAGGAAGGTAACAGCTTCAAAATGCATTGGACTGCATCTGAGGGAGTGATTGTGTGTGAACAAGGGCTGGTTTCAGTCCTCCTCTGACTCCTTGTGCTCCTCTACCTTCAAGTATTGTACACAAGGGGAAAACCTGCCAGATGCAGTTTTGCCCATGCCTGGTGGACTGTGGCTTGAAAAACTGCACCTGGCAAAATATTCCATTTGTGCAATTCTTAAAGGTGCAGGAGCCATCAGACTGGGCAATTCTATTCATGAGAAGCATATGTGCAAGCTTACAGGTTGAAAGATAATTTTAGAATTGTTTCTGTCCTGATACCACAGTATGAAGCGACTATTTCACTTGGGTTTAGAAATATTTCATATGAGAACTGTAGAATGTGTCATGGTTGAGAGTAGACTCACTTCCAAACCTCCTGTTAAAATAATAAAGTCTTCGGTGGGTGGGAACAATCTGTCACATGAAACTTGGATGGTACAGACAATTCTGAGAACTAGTTTGCATAAACGTCATAAGCACAAACCCACCTGAAACCAAGAAGAAGCCTGTGTTTCAAAATTAAAATTTTAAAAAGCATATATTTTCTTTATCTTGACTTTATCTTCCTCAGATCAAAGCCAGCTAACATTGACCCCGGTCACACGGAGAATTAGGTAC
>NW_015223871.1:0-933 GCF_001447785.1 Gekko japonicus | reverse complement strand
CCGTCTTCTTTGACCTTCAATCTTTGACCCTTTCAGTTCTTTGACCCCCAAGGGCAGAATGCAAAAGGATTCAGGACTCCTGCCCCAGCTGGTCCATCTTGGGCCTGTGTAGATGGGTATGAGACTCTGAGCCCTGCACCGAAATGTCTTGAAATGATATAGCACAACTGTGGTTGTCACAGCACAAAGCTGCTAAGAGCTTGCTGCTGCGAAAAGCCCCCCAAAAGGCCAAAATAAAGGCAGCATAAAAAAGGATAGTCTCAAATGCATAAAAACACAACCAGGGAAGCTGTTGCTGTTTATGAGTGTCCTGTGATCCCTAGGAGAAGAATTGCAGAGGTCTCACTGGGTGCCAGTGGAAGGTGGAGACAGAGAAGTATCATTTTCTTTAGCATAAGAAGAACTTAAATTTTTATTGCAATACTGTCTCGCCTCTCTTCTATTATGGAGTTTAAGGTGAAGCATATACAGGAGATTTTACATCCAAGCACTGATCAGACCCAGAACTTAATTTTGGTTGCTATCCTGCATATTTTTTCCCACTTATATCCTGACACCTAGAAGAATCAATAACAATGCAAATATTGTCAATGGGAATAAGTTTTTGGATTTTTTGGCTGTGATAAATATCATAATGTTGGCAAAATTATTTTAAGGGAATATTCAGCACAGGCTGAAAGGGTGAATTATAATGAAATCCAGAATTCCAAAACATTGGAAGCTGATCATTTAATAAACATGTTGGTTTTATAGGTCTGAACCTTTCTTTGTCACTATGGCTTCTTTATAATACTTTTCTCATGTAGAATTTTCCACTGCAGAGGACATTTATATTATATATTAGGTATTATATAGTATACCCTCACATGGATCTATCTAGTTCAGAATTGTCTGCCCTATGTCTCATGAATATAAATGTGTTTTTCAACACCT